>NW_024751076.1:0-20042 GCF_018991925.1 Homarus americanus
CACCTGGTGTGTCTGAGGGCGTACATGGTAGTGTCTGGGGTGTACCTGGGAGTGTCTGTAGGTTGTGCCTGGGAGTGTCAGAGTTGTGCCTGGAATTGGGGGTGTGCCTGGGGAATGCCAGGGGTGTGCCTGGGGTGTCTGGTGGTGTGCCTGGGGAGTGTGGTGTGTGCCGGTGTCAGAGGTGCCTGGGGTCGGCGGTGTGCCTGGGGAGTGTCAGAGGGGTGCCTGGGGTGTCAGGGGTGTACCTGGGGTGTCAGAGGGTGTGCTGGGGTGTCAGAGGAGTGCCTGGGGCATGAGAGGAGTGCCTCCAGGTGTCATGGGTGTGCTTGGTAGTGTCATTGGTGTGCCTGGGGTGTCAGAGGTGTGCCTGGAAGAGTCAGGAATTGTATCTCGGGAGTGTCTGAGGTGTTCTTGGGGTGTCAGGGGCACCTGGGGTGTCGGTGGTGTGCCTGGGGTGTCTGAAGTGTGTACCTGGGGTGTCTGGTGTACCTGGGGAGTGTCTGGGGTGTGCATGGAGTGTCACAGGTGTGCCTGCGGATGTCAGCGGTGTGCCTGGGAGTGTGGCGGTGTGCCTGGGGTGTCAGGGGTATGCCTGGGTTATCAGGGTGTGCCTGGGGGGTGTCAGAGGTGTGCCTGGGGTGTCAGGGGGTGTGCCTGGGTGTGTGAAGTGTTGTACCTGGGATTGTCGGAGGGTGCCTGCGAGGCATCGGCGGAGTATCTGGGGAGTGTCGGGTGTGCCTGGGGTGTCTGAGGGTGTGTGCCTGGGGTGTCTGAGGTGTGCCTGGGTGTGTAAGTGTTGTACCTGGGGTGTGGGGTGTGGGGCGTCAGGAGGTGTACCAGGGGAGTGTCAGGTTTGCCTGGGGAGTGTCAGAGGTGCACCTGGGGTGTCTGAGGTATGTCTGGGGAGTGCCAGGGGTGTACCTGGGAGTATCAGGAGGTGTACCTGGGGAGTGTCAGAGGTGTACCTGGGGTGTCAGGGAGTGTACCTGGGAGTGTCATAGGTGCACCTGGGAGTGTCTGAGAGTGTACCTGGGAGTGCCAGAGGTGTGCATGGGGAGTGTCAGTGGTGTGCCTGGGGAGTGTCAGAGTTGTATCTGGGAGTGTCCAGAGGTGTACGCAAGTGTCAGAGGTGTGCCTGGGGTGTCAATGGTGTACCTGAGGTGTCAGAGTGTGCCTGAGGTGTCTGGGAGGTGTGCCTGGGGGTGTATGGGGTATGCCTGGGGTGTCCCCGTGTGTGCCAGGGGTGTCAGATGTGTGCCTGGGGTGTCAGGGGTGTGCCTGGGGTGTCAGGGTTGTGGCTGGGGAGTGTCAGGGGTGTACCTGGGGAGTGTCAGGTGTGCCTGGGGAGTGTCAGGGTGTACCTGGGGAGTGTCAGAGTGTGCCTGGCAGTGTCAGGAGGTGTGCCTGGGGAGTGTCTGAGGTGTGCCTGGGGTGTGGAGGTGTGCCTGGGAGTGTCAAGGGTGTGCCTGAGATTGTCTGAGGTGTGCCTGGGGGTGTGAGGAGGTGTGCCTGGGAGTGTGTCTGAGGTGCCTGGGGTGTCAGTGGTGTGCCTGGGAATCTCAGGAGTGTTCCTGGGAGTGTCAAGGTGCCTGGGGTGTCAAAGGGTGCAGGCATCAAGGAGGGCTGGGAGGGGTCAGAGGTGTACCTGGGGTATCAGAGGTGTGCCTGGGGTGTCAGGAGTAGACAGCGTGAGTGTCAGAGGGTACCAGGGGTGTCAGGAGGTGTACCTGGGAGTCTCGGAGGGTGCACCTGGGGAGTATCAGGATGTGCAGGAGTGTCACAAGATTGTACCTAGAGGTGTCAGAGGGTACCTGTGAGCATCAGAGGAGTAACTGGGGTCAGAGGTGTACCTGGGGTATCAGAGGTGTCCTGGGAGTGTCAGAGTGAACCAGTGAGGTTTCAGAGGTGCCTGGGAGGTGTCAGGAGGGTGTACTGGATCTCAGGTGTGACTGGGGTATCGGGATGTGCCTGGGAGTGTCAGAAGTTGTGCCTGGGAGTGTCAGTGGTGTACCTGGGAGTGTCAGGGGTGTGCCTGTAGTGTTAGAGGTGTACCTGGGAGTGTCAATGGTGTGCTTGGGGAGTGTAAGAGGTGTACCAGGGGTGTCTGGGGTGTGCCTGGGGTGTATGGGGTGTGCCTGGAAGTGTCAGGTGTGTGCCAGGGGAGTGTCAGAGGAGTATCTGGAGTGTCAGAGGTGTGCCTGGGCGTGTCAGTGGTGTACCAGGGGTGTCAGAGGGTGTGCCTAGGGTGTCTGGGTGTGCCTGGGGTGCCCAGGGGTGTGTGGGGTGCCTGGGGTGTGACCTGGGAGTGTCAGTGGTGTGCATGGGAGTGTCAGGGGCCTGGGGTGTCGAAGGTGTGCCTGTGAGTGTCTGAAGTGTACCTGGGGAGTGTTTGGGGGTGTGCCTGGGGGTGTGTGAGGTGTGCCTGGCGGTGTCTGAGGTGTACCTGGCAGTGTCAGCGGTGTGCCTCCAGGTGTCCAGGTTGTGCCTGGGGTGGCACAGGTGTGCCTGGGGAATGCCAGAGGTGTGCCTGTGCACCTCAGACACCCAGGTACACCTGCAAGGTGTCAGAGATGCAGGTGTGCCAAAGTGTCAGAGAACCTAGGTGTCAACGAGAGTCAAACATCGGAGGTTTGCCTGAGGAGTCAGACCCAGCCTGAGATGTCAGAAAGTGCTGGGAGCGTGAAATGTGCCTGGGTGTGCCTGGAAGTGTCAGTGTGCCTGAAATCAGAAAGTCAGAAAGGCCCTGAAATGCTTAACACTGGTGAAAATACCAAAAATCGGAAGAGTGCCTAGTCTCAGAAGGACACCTAGAGAGCCTGGAAATCAGGTTCAGAGGTGTGTGTGAGACACAGAGCATCCAGCTGACATATACCTGCAGTGTCAGAAACCTGCCTGCGAGTGTCAGAGAACACAAGTGTGAGGTGACAGAGGAAGAGCTAAGTGTGTCAGGGTATACCTGGGAGTGTCAGAGTGCCTGGGAGGCCAGCTCAGGTGTGCCTGAGGAGTGTCAGAGATGTCAGAGGTGTGCCTGAGACAGACCAGGGAATGAGGTGTTGGACGTGTACCTGGGGTCTCAGAGGTGTGCCAGGGGAGTGGGTACCTGGGAGTGTCAGAAGGACTACTGGGAGTGTCGGAAGAGTGTACCTGGGAGTCTGAGGCCTGAGAGTGTCTGCAAGGCGTCTGAGGCCTGAGATGTCCAGGTGTTCCTGGAGTGTCAGGAGTGTCAGTGGAGTGCCTGGGGTCAGTAGCCTGTCAGAGGTGTGCATGTAGAGGTGTACATGGTGTCAGCATCCTGGTGTCAGAAAAGGTGTGCCTGAAGAATGTCAGAAAGAGAATGCCTGGGAGATTTCTGAGCCTGCAAAATGTCTGAAAATTCCCAGAGTGTCAAGAAATACCAGGAGGTGTCTCAAAGAACCTGGGAGTGTGAGAGGTGTACCTGAGAGTGTGAGGTGTACCTAGAGTGTCTGAGGTACCTGGGGTGTCAGAAGTGTACATGGGAGTATCTGAGGTGTTCCTGGGAGTGTCTGAGGTGTACCTGGGAGAGTCAGGGAGAACCAGGAGTGTCAGAGGAATACCTAGGAGGTCAGAGGTGTACCTAGGCTTCAGAGGTACCTAGGAGTATCGGAGGTTTACCTGGGAATGTTGGAGTTGTGCCTGGGAGGTCAGAGGTACCTGGGAGTGTACCAAACATAAAACTGAGTGTTTTTCGTGAAAAGAAGTAAAACTAACTAAAATTCACTTAACCCAACCTAACCCAACCTAGCCTAACCCAATCTAACCTAACCTAACCCAACCCAACCGAACCTAACCCAACCTAACCTAACCCAACCAAACCTAACCTAACCTAACCACCTAACCTAACCCTAACACTGAAAATCAGTGTTTTGAAAAGAAATGCGTTTTCCGTAAGAAAGAAGATAAAAATAAGTAAAATACATTGGTTTTATCTAAAACTGAGTGTTTTAAAAATAAGTAAAACTAACTAAACCACCTAACCTAACCCCTCACCTAACTTAAACTAACCTAACCTAACCTAACCCAGCCTAATCCCAACCCAACCCAACCCAACCCAACCCAACTTGCTAACCTAATAAACCAACCTAACGCAACTCACCTACGCCTAACCTAACCCAACACAACCCAGACTCCAACCCAACCTACCTAACTTGACCTAACCTAGCCTCCAACTAACCTAACCTAACCTACCTAACCCCACCTATCCTAACTCTAACCTAACCTAACCTAACCTAACCTCTAACACTGAATATCAGTGCTTTGAAAAAATTAAGTTTTCCGTAAAAAGAAGATAAAATAAGTAAAATACATTGGTTTTCATCTAAAACTGAGTTTTTCGTGAAAAATAGTTTACTAACTAAAATGCACCTAACCTAACCTAACTTAACCTAACGTAACCTCAACCCTAGGTTAGGTTAGGTGAGAATTCTAGTTAGTTTACTTCTTTTCACGAAAAACATCAGTTTTATAAAACCAATGTATTTTAGTTAGTCCTACCTTTCACGGAAAAACGCAATTTTTTTTATAACACTGGTTTTTAGTTTTAGTCAGTTTTACTTTTTTCACGGAAAACGACCACTTTCTGAAACACTGTTTTTTAATCAGTTGTACTTTTAAAGATAAGCCCTGTTTTCTGTTTAAAACGTAGTTTTAAAGTTAGTTTACTTCTTTTCACAAAAAACACTTTTAGATGAAAACAGTATCTTGTAGTTAGTTTATTATTCATTCAAAAACTTACGTTTAATTGAAACACAGTGTATTTCTGTTAGGTTTACTTGTTTTACGAAGCAGATTTTCTAAATTTTCAGGAAATATTACCTAATTTTATGAAGTAGATTATCATAGAAAACGAAATTTGTATCATAAAAAATGAAAATATCTAGTTTTGAAAGTTGGTTATCTACTTTCCGAAAAGTAAATAGATTTTCTACTTATTAGGAAGTAGATTTTCGAATTTTGGAAATATTACTAATTTTGTGAAGAGATTATCATAGAAAATGGAAAATTTGTATCATAATCAATCGGAAATATTCACTTTCCGAAAGTTGGTTATTCATTTTCCAAAAAGTAGATAGATTTTCACTTTTCGAAGAGTAGATTATCAACTTTTCGGGGAAGTAGATTTTCGAATTTTAAAGCAAAATATTACCCAATTTTGTGAAGTAGATTATCATAGAAAACGGGAAATTTGTGTCATAAAAAATAGGAAATATCTACTTTCCGAAAGTTGTATCTACTTCTTCGGAGAAAATTCAATCTTTCTTTTCCGAAAGTAGATTATCAACTTTCGTAGAAGATTTCGAATTTTAAAGCAAATATTACCTAATTTTGCGAAGTAGATTATCATAGAGAAACGGAAATTTGTAGTCAAAAAATGGGAAATATCTACTTTCTGGGAAAGTTGGTTATCTACTTTCTCGAAAAGTGGATAGATTTTATATTTCGAACCTAAGCTAACCTAACCCATCTCTCAACCCAACCTGGATTCTACCACCTGGGTCCCGAACCTGCCTAATTAAGCTAACCCAACCTAGGTTAGTTAGCTAGCCAGGCTACGTTAGGTTAGAAGTAGGTTGCTTGGCAGTTAGACAGGTTATGTTAGGTTGTGTTAGGTTAGCCAGGTTAGGTTAGTTGAAGTTGGAGAAGTTAGGACTGTTAGGTCAGGCTGCCAGTTGAGTTAGGTTAGGTCAGGTTAGTTTGTGTTAGGCTAAGCTAGGCAGTTAGAAGAAGAAGCTAAGTGGAATTTTAGTTAGTTTTCCTTTTTTAACGAAAACCTCACGGAAATCGTTGAATTTCTTACAAAAACACTGTTTTTAGTTATTTGTACATATTTTCGAACATGCTGTGTTTTCTGTTGAAGAAGTCTGTTTAAAGGTTTTTTACTTTTCTCACGCCAGGTTGTGTTAGGTTAGAGTTATGTTGGGTTAGGGTTGGGTTGCTGGGGTTGGGTAGGCTGTGCACAGTTGCAGAAGCTTACAGGGCCAGGGCTAGGTTAGGTTAGGTTGTACAGGCTAGGCTTGGTTAGGTTGGCCAGATAGCAAGTCAACAGGCTGGGGTTGTATAGGTTGGTGCAGGTTAGGTTAGGTTAGGTTAGGTTAGGTTAGGTTTGGTTAGGTTAGGTTAGTTTAGGTTAGGTTAGGTTGGGTTGGGTTGGGTTAGGTTGGATTAGGTTAGGTTAGGTTAGGTTAGGATAGGTTAGGTTAGGTTATGTTAGGTTAGGTGAATTTTAGTTAGTTTTACTTCTTTTCACGAAAAACACTCAGTTTCAGACAAAAACCAATATATTTTACTTATTTTTATCTTCTTTTCACGGAAAACATTTAATTTATTTTCAAAACACTGACTTTCAGTGTTAGAGGTTAGGTTAGGTTAGGTTTGGTTAGGTTAGGTAAAGTTAGGTTAGGTTAGGTTAGGTTAGGTAAGGTTAGGTTAGGTTAGGTTAGGTTTGGTACACTCCCAGGTACACCTCTGACACTCCCAGGTCCGCCTCCGACACTCCCAGGTACAACTCCGACACTCCCAGGTAAACCTCCAATACTCCTAGGTACACCTCTGACACTCCCAGGTACACCTCTGACACTCCTAGGTATTCCTCTGACACTCCCTAGTACACCTCTGACACCTCTGACACTCTCAGGTACACCTCAGACACTCCCTGGTACACCTCTGACACTCCCAGGTACACCTCTTTCACTCCCTGGTTTTCCCCTGACACTCCCAGGTACACCTCAGAGACTCCTAGGTACACCTCTCACACTATTAGGTACACCTCTCACACTCCCAGGTTCTCCTGTGACACTCCCTGGTAATTCTCTGACACTCCAGGGTACAGCTCAGACACTCCCAGGTACACCTCTGACATTCCCAGACACACCTCTGACCCTCCCAGGTACACCGCTGACACTGCCAGCTACACCTCTGACACTCCATGTACACCTCCGACACTCCCAGGTACACCTTTGACACTCCCAGGTACTCCACTGACACTCCCTGGTACACTCCTGACACTCCAAGGTACACCTCTGACACTCGCAGGTACACCTCCGACACTCCCAGGTGCACCTCTAACACTCACAGGTACACCTCTGACACTCCCAGGTACACCACTGACACTCCCAGGTACACCTCTGACACTCCTAGGTACTCCTCTTCTGTCACTCCCCTAAACACACCCTTTAACACCCTGAGCAGGTACACGCCAGACACCCCCTAGGCACACCCCCACACCGTGCACACCCTCAGACACTCCCAGGTACACCTCTTTTACTCCCTGGTTCTCCCCTAACACTCCCAGGTACACCTCAGACACTCCCAGGTACACATCAGACTCTCCCAGGTACACCTCTGACACTCCCAGGTACACCTTCGATATTCCCAGGTACACCTCCGATATTCCAAGGTACACCTCCGGTACTCCCAGGTACACCTTTGAGACTCCCAGGTACTTCTCTGACACTCCCAGGTCCGCCTCCGACACTCCCAGGTACAACTCCGACACTCCCAGGTAAACCTCAGATACTCCTAGGTACACCTCTGACACTCCCAGGTACAACTCTGACACTCCTAGGTATTCCTCTGACACTCCCTGGTACACCTCTGACACTTGGTACACTTTCAAAACATCTCTTGGCACACCCCAGACACCGCAGGCACACCTCTTTCAATTCCTGGTCTCCCTCCCCAACACCTATGTTGCCCCCAGACACTCCCCAGGTACACCTCTGACACCCCAGGTACACCTCAAACACTCCCAGGTGCACCTCAGGCACTGACAGGTACACCTCTGACACTCCCAGGCACACCTCTGACACTCCCAGGAACACCGCTGACACTGCCAGGTACACCTCTGACACTCCATGTACACCTCCGACACTCTCAGGTACACCCCTGACACTCCCTGGTACTCCACTGACACTCCCAGGTACACCCCTGACACTCCCAGGTACACCTATGACACCCAAGGTACACCTCTGACACTCGCAGGTACACCTCCGACCCTCCCAGGTACACCTCTAACACTCACAGGTACACCTCTGATACTCCCAGGTACACCTCTGACACTCCCAGGTACACCTCTGACACTCCTAGGTACTCCTCTGTCACTCCCTGATACACCTTTAACACTCCCAGGAACACGTCAGACACTTCTAGGTACACCTCTCACACTCGCAGGTACACCTCAGACACTCCCAGGTACACCTCTTTCACTCCCTGGTTCTCCCCTAACACTCCCAGGTACACCTCAGACACTCCCAGGCACACCTCTGACACCCCCAGGCACACACCTTCGATATTCCTGCAGGCACACCTCCTGATATTCCCAGGTACACCTCTGACACTCCCAGGTACACCTTCGATATTCCCAGGTATACCTCCGATATTCCAAGGTGCACCTCAGACACTCGCAGGTACACCTCTTTCACTCCCTGGTTCTCCCCTAACACTCCCAGGTACACCTCTGACACTCCTAGGTATTCCTCTGACACTCCCTGGTACACCTCTGACACTCCCAGGTACACCTCAAACACTCTCCGGTACACCTCAGACACTCCCAGGTACACCTCTTTCACTCCCTGGTTCTCCCCTAACACTCCCAGGTACACCTCAGACACTCCCAGGTACACCTCAGATACTCCCAGGTACACCGATGACACTCCCTGGTACACCTCAGACACTTCTTATTACACCTCTCACACTCGCAGGTACACCTCAGACACTCACAGGTGCTCCTCAGACACTCCCAAGTACACCTAAGACACTCCCAGGCACACCTCTGAAACTCCCAGGTACACCGCTGACACTGCCAGGTACACCACTGACACTCCATGTACACAGCCGACACTCCCAGGTACACCTCTGACACTCCCATGTACTCCACTGACACTCCCTGGTACACACCCCTGACACTCCAAGGTACACCTCAGACACTCCCAGGTACACCTCAGGCACTCCTAGGCACACCTCTCACACTATTAGGTACAACTCTCACACTCCCAGGTTCTCCTGTGACACTCCCTGGTAATTCTCTGACACTCCCGGGTACAGCTCAGACACTCCCAGGTACAGCTCAGACACTCCCAGGTACACCTCTGACATTCTCAGACACACCTCTGGCACTCCCAGGTACACCGCTGACACTGCCAGGTACACCTCTAACACTCACGGGTACACCTCTGACACTCCCAGGTACACCTCTGACACTCCCAGGTACACCTCTGACACTCCCAGGTACACCTCTGACATTCACAGGTACATTCGACACCCCAGGTACACCTCTTTTACTCCCAGGTACTCCACTGACACTCCCTGTACACCCCTGACACTCCCCGGTACACCTCTGACACCCAAGGCACACCTCTGACACTGCAGGTACACCTCCGATACTCCCAGGCACACCTCTAACACTCACGGGCACACCTAACCCAACCTAACCTAACCCAACCCAACCCAACCTAACCTAACCTAACCCAACCAAACCTAACCTAACCTAACCTAACTCATCCAACTTAACCCAACCTAATCCCAACCTAACCTAACCTAACCTTAACCTAACCTAACCTAGGGTTAGGTTAGGTTAGGTTACAGGGTTAGGTTAGGTTAGATTAGGCTTGTACACTCCCAGGTACACCTTGACACTCCCTGCACACTCTCAGACACCCCAGTACACCCCAGACACTCCCAGGTGCACTTCTCACACCCCAGGTACACCTCCGACACCAGGTACACCCTGACACTCCCTAGTACACCTGATATTCCCAGGTACACCTCCGATATTCCAAGCACACTCCGATACTCCCAGGTACACCTTGAGACTCCCAGTACTCTAACTGACACCCCTGGTATACCTATGATATCCCCAGGTACCTTTGACACTCCCAGGTCTGCCTCCGACACTCCCAGATACAACTCCGACACTCCACGTCTCCGATACTCCTAGGTAGCTCTCTGACACCTCCAGGTACACCTCCTGACACTCCCAGGTGACCCCTTCTGACATCTCCCCCTACCTAGTATTTTGACACTCCCAGGTACTGCAGACACTCCCAGGCAGCTGCAGAGCCCAGGCACCTCAGACACTCCCAGGCACACCTCTGGGAGCAACAGGTAAGGGGAGGTCTGAGGTGTACCTGGGAGGCCAGGAGGTACCAGGGAGGTCAGAGGAAACCTGGGAGGCTGAAGGGTACCTGGGAGTGTCTGAGGTGTACCTGGGAGATCGGAGGTGACCTGGGAGGTCAGAGGTGTACCTGGAGTGTCAGAGGTGTACCTGGAGTGTCAGAGATGCACCTCGGAGTTCCAGAGGTGTACCTGGGAGTGTCAGAGGTGTACCTGGGGAGTGTCGGAGGTGTACCTGGGAGTGTCAGAGGTACTTGGGAGTGTCAGAGGTGTACCTGGAGTGTCAGAGGTGTACCTGGGAGGTCTGAGGTGTACCTGGGAGTATCGGAGGTGTACCTGGGAGGTCAGAGGTGTACCTGGAGTGTCAGAGGTGTACCTGGGAGTGTCAGGAGATGTACCTGGAGTTCAGAGGTGGACCCATGAGTGTCAGAGGTTTACCTGGGAGTGTCAGAGGTACCTGGTGAGTGTGAGAAGTGTACCTGGGAGTGTCTGGGGTGTACCTGGAGTGTCTGGGGTGTACCTGGGAGTGTCGGAGGTGTACCTGGCAGTGTCTGAAGTGTACCCACAGTGTCAGCGGTGTACCTGAGAATGTCACGGTGTACCTGGGAGTGTTAGAGGTGTATCAGGGAGTGACAGAGGAGTACCTAGGAGGTCAGAGGTGTACCTGAGAGTGTGAGAAGAGTACCAGTGTCTGGGGTGTACCGGGAGTGCCTGAGGTGTACCTGGGAGTGTTGAATTAGGGAGTGCCAGTGAGTACCTGGGAGTGTCACAGGTACCTGGGAGGTCATTGGAGTACGTGGGAGGTCAGGAGGTGTACCTGGGAGTGTCGGAGGTATACATGGAGTGTCAGAGGTGTACCTGGCAGGTCAGCGGTGTACCTGGAGGTCAGGAGGTGTGCCTGGGAATGTCAAAGGTGCACCTGGGTGTTTCTAAGGTGTACCTGGGAGCTCGGAGTTCCAGAGGTATCTGGGAGCAAGGGATGCACTCAGGAGGCTGGGAGGCACCGGGATGTCAGAGGTGTACCTGGGGTGCAGAGGAGAATCCTGGGAGTGTCAGAGGCACCATGAGTGAGAAGGTACCTGAGTGTCTGGGGTACCTGGGAGTGTCTGGGGTGCACTAAGTGTCTGAGGTGCACCCATGTCAGGAGGTACCTGGCAGTGTTAGAGGTGCACCTGGGAGTGTCTGGGGTGCAAATTGAGGAGTGTCTGAGGTGGTACCTGGAAGTGTCAGAGGCACCAGAGGAAGGAGGGTGCACCTGGGAGAGTCTCAGAGGAAGGAAAGTGTCTGAGGTACCTGGGGACAGTCAGAGGTGTACCAGGAGGTCAGAGGAATACCTGGGAGGCTGGGGCACCTGGGAGGCCAGAGGCACCCAGGCGCACGGGAGGTTTACACCTGGAGTGTTTGAGTTGTACCTGGAGGTCAGAGGTACCTGGGAGCGTGAGAAGGTACCTGGGAGTATCGGAGGTACTAGGAGGCTGAGGTGCACCTGGGAGGTCAAAGGTGTACTTGGAGGCCAGAGGTGCACTTGGGAGTGCCATGGTATGGGAGTGGTCTGAGGTGTGCCTGAGGTCAGAGAAGCACCTGGGAGTGTCACAGAGTACCTGGGAGGTGAGGAGGTGCACCCTGGGAGGTGAGAGGGTACCCAGGTGTGTAAGGAGGTGCACCTGGAGGCCAGAAGTGCACCGAGTGTCTGAGGTGGCTAGGGAGGAGTGATAGGAACCCAGGAGGCCAGAGGTGTACCTGAGGCCGAAGGCACCTGGGAGCACTGGAGGCACCTGGGAGGCCAGAGGCACCTGGGAGGCCGAGGCACCTGGGAGGCCAGAGATGTGCACCTGAGGCTGAGGCATCTGGAGCAAGGACATGCACCTGGAGGCTGGGAGGCACCAGGAATGCCAGGAGTACCTGGAGGCCAGGAGGCACCTGGGAGGCCAGAGGTGTACCTGGGAGTGTCAGAGGCACCAGGGAGTGTCAGAATACCTGGAGGTTGGGTGAAATGCTGGGAGGCTGGGAGGCTTACCTAGGCGTATCGGAGGCTTCACCTGGGAGGCCGGAGTTGTACCTGGGAGTGCCGGTGTACCTGGGGAGCGGAGGCGGCACCCTGGAGTAGCCTGGAGGTGCAAATTAGGGTGTGTTTGAGGTGTACCTGGGAGGCCAAGGTACTTGGGAGGCCGAGGGGTACTTGGAGGTCTCACAAGAGTACCTGAGTGTGAGAGGTGTACCTGGGAGTGGAGAGGCACCTAGGGTGTGTAAGGAGGGGCACCTGGGAGGCCAGAAGGCACCTGGGAGTGTCTGAGGGGCCTGGGCATGTCTGAGGTGTATTAGGAGTGACAGAGGAGAACCCAGGAGGTTGGGGAGGTGTACCCAGGAGCGTCAGGAGGTGCACCTGGGAGTGGCCTGGAGGTACCTGGGAGGCTGAGGTACCTGGAGGCCAGGAGGTGCACCTGGGAGTGCTGAGATGCACCTGGGAGGCCAGAGGTGCATCTGGGAGAGGCGGACGCACTGGAGGCTGGGAGGTGCACCACGGAATGCCTGTGAGCACCTGGGAGGCACAGAGGTACCTGGGAGGTCAGAGGCACCTGGAGGCCAGGAGGCACCTGGGAGTGCTGCTGAAGGTGTACCTGGGAGGTTGGAGGTGCACCATGAGTGTGAGAAGTGCACCTGGCGTCTGGGTGTGCCTGGGAGTGTCTGGGGGTTTACCCAGAGTGTCTGAGGTGCACCCAGATTGCTGTGAGGTGTTCCTGGAGGCCAGAGGTGCCCTGGGAGCTCAGGGGTGCACCAGGAGGCCAGTGGAGCACCTGGGAGGCCAGGAGGTACCTGGGAGGTGGAGGTGCACATGGAGGTCAGGAGGTGTACCTGGCAGTGTCATGTGTTCCCTGAGTGTAAGAGGTACCTGGGAACGCGTCAGAGGTGTGGCACCTGGGAGCTCTGAGGTACCTGGAGGTCTGAGGTGGAACCCGGGAGTGCCAGAGAAGCACTAGGAGTGTCACAAGAGGAGAACCTGGGAGTGTGAGAGGGCACCCAGAGTGGAGAGGTACCTAGGAGTGTCTGAGGCACCTGGGAGGCTGGGAGGCACCTGGGAGTGTCTGGAGGTGGGTTCCTGGAGTGTCTTGGAGGTGCACTCTGGGAGAGTCAGGGAACCAGGGAGTGTCAGGGGAATACTTTAGGACATGAGGTGTACCTGGAGTTTCAGAGGTGCACCCAGGAGTAGCTGGAGGCTTTACCTGGGAATGTTGGAGCGGTACCCGGGAGGCCAGAGGCACTTTGGAGCATCGAGGCACCCGGGAGCGTACCAAACCCAAAACTGAGCATTTTTCAAAAAGAAGTAAACCAACTAAAATTCACTAACCCAACCTAAACCTAACTCCCAATCCCAACCCGAACCCAACTCAACCCAACCCAACCTAACCCAACCCAACCTAACCTAACCTAACTCAACCAACCCAACCTAACCTAACCTAACCTCTAACACTGAAACCAGGAAAAAGAAGATAAAAATACAGCACATTGGTTCTCATTCAAAATGGAGTGTTTTCAGAAAATAAGTAAACTAACTAAATTCACCTAACCTAACCTAACCTAACCTAACCTAACCAACCAAACCTAACCCAACCCAACTCAACCCAACTCAACCCAACCTAACCTAACCTAACCCAACCTAACCTAACCTAACCCCCAACACTGAATATCAGTGTTTTGAAAAGAAATTGCTGCTTCGTGAAAAGAAGATGTGTCAAGAAATACATTGGTTTTCATCTAAAATTGAGTTTTCAGGAAAACAGTAAAATCCAACTAAAACCTAACCCAACCAACTTAAATCCCAACCCAACCTAACCCAACCCAACCCAAACCCAACCCAACCTATCTCAACCCAAATCTCCAACCTATCCTAACCCAACCCAACCCAACCTAACCCAATAACCTAACCTAACCTAAACCTAACCCAACTAAACCTAACTCCAATTTAAAATCAACTTCAACTCATTCTAATCTAACTCAAACTTGCTTAGGTGTTGTGTGTTAGGTGAATCTTTAGTTAGTTTTGCATTTTTTCACGAAATCATTCAGTTTTAGATAAAAAAACCAATGCATTTTAGTTAGTCCCACCTTTCACGAAAACGCCAATTTTTTTTATAACATCATTTTAGTTTCTAATCAGTTTACTTTTTCACGGAAAACGACCACTTTCTTCTGAAAAACACTGTTTTTAATCAGTTGTACTTCTTTTAAAAGATAAGCCCTGTTTTTCGTTTAAAAACGTAGTTTTAAAGTTAGTTTTACTTTTTTCGCTAAAAACACATTTAGATGAAAAGCCAGTGTATCTTAGTTAGTTTTACTATTCACGGAAAACTTTACGTTTAATTGTTTTGAGTATTTCTGTTAGTTTACTGTTTTTCCGGGAAGTAGATTTTCCAATTTTCAGGAAATATTACCTAATTTTGCGGCACAATATCATAGAAAACGGAAATTTAAAACGCAAAAATGAGAAATATCTAGTTTCCAAAGTTGGTTTTATCTACTTCCCCGAAAGCAGATGGATTTTCTACTTTTTCGGAGAAAAGTAGATTATCGACCTTCGGGGAGAGAGATTTCGAATTTGGTGAAACATAATGCACTCATAAGCGGATTGTCAGAAACGGAAATTTGTATCATAAAAATGGGAAATATCTACTTCGAAAGTTGGTTATTCATTTTCCGAAAAGGATATATTTCACTTTCGGGAAAGCAGATTATCGACTTCGGGAAGTAGATTGAATTTTGATGAAATATTACCTAATTTTATGAAGTAGATTATCATAGAAAACGGAAATTTGTATTGCAAAAAAATGAAATATCTAGTTTCCGGGAAGTTGGTTATCTACTTTCCCGAAAAGCAGAACAGATTTTTCTACTTATCAGGGGAAGTAGATTTTCGAATTTTTGGGGGAAATATTACCTAATTTTTGCGAAGTAGATTATCACTAAGAAAATAGGGAAATTTGTATCATATCATTATGAAATATCTACTGTCCCGGGAAAGTTGGTTATTCGCTTTCCCGAAAAGTAGATAGATTTCTACTTTCGGGAACAGATTATCGACTTTCGGGGAAGTAGAATTTCGAATTTTGGGGGGAAATATTACCTAATTTTGCGAAGGGACATCAAGAAATGGAAATTTGTGTCATAAAAATATGGAAATATCTACTTTCCGGGAAAGCGTTGTCTTAGCCCCTTTCTCTTTGAAAAGTGGATAGATTTTCTATTTTTCGAATTTGCTAATTTAATTCACTTAACTCACTCAACTCACTTGGCCTTGTCTCCAACCCAACCTGGCCCCAGCACCAAACCCCAACCTAGGGTTAGGTTAGGTTAGGCTGCTGGGTTAGGCTGCTAGAAGAAGCAGGTTAGGCTAGGTTGTGTTGTGTTGAAGTTGAAGAAGAAGAAGAAGTAGGGGTTGGCCTGTGCTGAAGAAGCTGCTGAAGCTAGTTGTGTTAGAAGAAGAAAGTAGGCCAAGCTAGCTAGGTTAGGTTGTGCTGAAGAAGTTAGTTGTAAGCAGGCTTGTGTTGTGTTTGAAGTGAAGTTAGGTTAAATATGTTAGAAGTTAGGTTAGGGTTGTGGGTTAACTGAATTTTAGATAGTTTACCGGTTTAACGAAAACCCGACTTGAAATCGTTGAATTTACAAAAACACTGTTTTTAGTTATTTTGTGTTATTATTTTCGAACATGTGCCGTGTTTTCTGCTGAAGAAGTCTGTTTTAAAGGTTTACTTCTTCACGCTTAGCTTAGGTTGTGTTTAGAAGAAGTTAGGTTAGTTAGGCTGGGTTGGGTTGGCTAAAGTTAAAGGTTAGGTTGCCAGTTAGGTTAGGTTAGGTTAGGTTAGAAGAATTGCTAGGTTAGGCTGGGTTAGGCTAGGTTAGGTAGTAATAGGGTTGGCTGGGTTGGCCAATAAGAAGCTAAGAAAGAAGGTGTTAGGACAGGTAGTACAGTTAGGTTGCTGGTAATAGTGAATTTGCTGCCTACTTCTTTCACGAAAGTTACCCAAATTTTAGATAAAACCAATGTATTTCATTTATTTTTATCTTCTTCACGGAAAAATGCTTAATTTCTTCAAATAATTCTATTTTCAGTGTTAGACGTTAGTTAGGTTAGGCTAGGCTAGGGCAGATGAGGTTAAAGCAAAGAAGCTAGTCAAGCTAGGCTAGGCTGGTGCTGGGTTGCTGTCAGCTACAAGAAAGGGTTTAGGTTAGGTTAGAAGAAGAAGAAATAGGCTTGGTTAGAAGCTTAAGCGGGAGAAGGGCTGGGTTAGGTTAGAGGTTGTGTCAGGGGTTAGGTTAGGTTAGGAAGTTAGGCTAGGAGCAGGGGTTAGGGTTTGCTAGGTTAGGCTGGGGTTTAGGGTTAGGTTAGGTTGGGCTGGGAAGTTGCTAGGTTGCTAGGGTTAGGGTTAGGGTTAGGCTAGGACAGGTTAGTTAGGTTATGTTAGGTTAGGTGAATTCTTGTTAGTTTTACTTTCACTTGAAAACACCTAAAGTTTCAGACAAAACCAATGGTTTTTACTTATTTTATCTTCTTTCACGGAAAACACTTAATTTATTTTCAAAAACACTGATTAGTGTTAGAGGCTAGGTTAGGTTAGGTTAGGTTTGTGTTAGGTGTTGTACAGGTTAGGTTATTAGGTTAGGTACAAGTTGTTAGGTTAGGCAGGTTTGGTACACCCCCAGGTACACCTCCCTGACACTCCCAGGTCCGGCCTCCGACACTCCCCAGGTACAACCTGACACTCCCAGTAAACCCCCTGGGTCACTCCCAGGCACACCTCTGACACTCCCCAGGTACACCCTCTGAATTCCCCAGGTATTCCTCCACACCCCCAGCACACTTCTGACACTCCAAGGCACACCAGACACCCCTGGCACACCCTGACACCCCAGGCACACCTCTATCACTCCCCCTGGTTTTCCCCTCTGACACCCCAGGCACACCCTGGGACACTCCCCAGGTACACCCCAGACACCCCAGGTACTCCTCTCACACTATTAGGGCATACCTCTACACTCCCAGGCCCCTCCTGTGACACCCCCTTGGCAATTTCTTGACACCCAGGCACAGCCTCAGACACCCTTGCAAGTACACCTCTGACATTCCCAGACACACCGACACTCCCAGGCACACTGCTGACACTGCCAGGTACACTCCCCTGACACCCATGTACACCCCACCCAGAAAGACCCTTTGACACCCCAGGCACTCCATCAGACACACTCCCCTGGCACACCCCTGACACCCCAGGCACACCTCTGACATTCCAAGTGCACACCCCCTGATACACTACAGGTACACCTCCTACACTCCCCAGTGCCACCCTAACACCACAGGCACACCTCTGACACTCCCCAGGCACACCTCTGACACTCCCAGGCACACCTTCATACCCTAGGTACCTCTGTCACTCCCCTGATACACCCTAACACCCCAGGTACACGCTGACACTTCAGGGCACACTTCTCACACCGCAGGCACACCCTCAGACACCCCAGTACACCTCTTTCACCCCTGGTTCCCTAACACCCCAGGCACAACCCTCAGACACTCCCAGGCACACCTCAGACTCTCCCAGGCACACCTCTGACACTCCCAGCACACCTTCGATATTCCTAGTACACTCCGATATTCCAAGTACACCCCAGACACCCCAGGTACACCTCTTTCACTCCTGGTTCTCCCCTAACACTCCCAGACACACTGACACTCCTAGGCATTCTCTGACACCCTGCACACCTCTGACACTGCCAGGCACACCTCAAACACTCCCCTGGCACACCCCCAGACACTCCCCAGGTACACCTTTCACTCCCCGGTTCTCCTAACACCCCAGGTACACCTCAGACACCCCAGGTACACCTCAGATACCCCAGCAGCCAATTGGATGACACTCCCTAGTACACCCTCAGACACTCATAAAAAATAATCTCACACTGCAGGCACACCCAGACACTGCCAGGTGCTCCCCAGGCACCCCTGCAGGCACACCTGCACACCTTGCGCACACCCCTGACACCCCAGGCACACTGACACTGCCAGGCACACCACTGACACCCCATGCACAGCCGACACCCCAGGCACACCTCTGACACCCCATGTACCTCCACTGACACCCTGTACACACCCCTGACACTCCAAGGTACACCCCCCCAGACACCCCCAGGTACACCCAGGCACCCTAGGTACACCTCTCACACTATTAGGTACAACTCTCACACTCCCAGGTTCTCCTGTGACACCCCGGAAATCTCCTGAGACCCCGGGCACAGCTCAGACACCCCAGGCACAGCTCAGACACTCCAGGCACACTTGTCATTCTCAGACACACCTCTGACACCCCAGGACACCATTGGACACTGCTGTGGCACTGACACCCATGCTGCGATCCGACACCCCAGGTACACCTCTCCTTTCACTCCCAGCACTCCACTGACACCCCTGCACACCCCTGACACCCCAGTGCCTCCTGACACTCCAAGGCACACCCTCGACACCCTGCAGGCACACCCTCCGACACCCCAGGTACACCTCTAACACTCACAGGAACACCTCTGACACTCCCAGGCACACCTCAGACACCCAGGCACACCTCTGACACTCCCAGGAACACTTCTTGACATTCACAGGCACCTCTGACACTTGTGGCACCTCTGACACTACCTGATGGCACCCCCAACACCCCAGGCACCTCTGACACTCCTAGTATTCCCTCTGACACCCCTGGCACACTCTGACACCTAAGGCACACCTCAGACACCCCCCCACACCTGACTCTCCCCAGGTACATCTCTTCACCCTTGTTCTCCCTCACACTCCCCAGGCACACCCCAGACAATTTGCACACCTCTACATTCCCAGGTACACCCCAGACACTCCTAGGTACATCTCAATTTGTGTACACTCTGACACTCCCAGGTGTACACCCTCTTAACACCCAGGAGGCCCTCCGATACCCCAGGCACACTCCTCTGATAATTCCCAGGTACACCCTGACACTCCTAGGTTTTCTCTCTGTCACTCCCCTTTAACACACTTGTGACACCCCAGGTACACCTCAGACACTCCCAGGTACACTGACACTCCCGGTACACTCCCTGACACCCATGCACACCTCCTGACACCCCAAGTACACCTCTGACACCCCAGGTACCCACTGACACTCCTGGCACACCCCTGACCCCAGGCACACTTCTGACACTCCCAGTACACCTTGACACTCCCAGGCACACCTCAGACACCCCAGGTACACCCCCAACCTAACCCAACCTAGCCTCCAACTCAACTCCAACCCCAACTCTAAACCCAACCTAACCTAACCTAACTCACACCCAACCTAAATCCCAACCAAACCCCATCCTAACATACAATTGAACCTCTAACACTGGAAAAATGGTGTTTTGAAAAGAAATTAAGCAGTTTTCCGTGAAAAAGAAGATAAAAATAAGTAAAACACATTGGTTTTATTCAAACTGAGTGTTGTGAAAGACAAGCAAAACCAACTAAAATTCACCCAACCCAACCAACCCTTCACCTAACCTAAACCAACCTAAATTTTAACCCAACCCAAACCCAACCCAACCCAACCCAACCCAAATACAACCCCAACCTAAGCTAACCTAACCTAAATCCAACCCAACGTAACGTAACCCAACCTAACCCAACCCAACCCAATCCCAACCCAACACAACCCAACCCAACCTAACTCTAAACCCAGAATCCCAAACCTAACCTAACCCAACCCAACCAAACCAACCCACCCTAAACCTGAATCAATCCCAACTCACCTAACCCAACCTAACCTACACCTAACCTAATCCCCCAACCATGAATACTCAGTGTTTTGAAAAGAAATTGCTTCAGAAAAGAAGATAAATAAGTAAAAATACATTGGTTTTCA
>NW_024751077.1:0-23864 GCF_018991925.1 Homarus americanus
AGTATGTCCACCCAGTAGTGGTGTGAGTGTTATTGAGTATGTCCACCCAGTAGTGGTGTGAGTGTTATTGAGTATGTCCACCCAGTAGTGGTGTGAGTGTTATTGAGTATGTCCACCCAGTAGTGGTGTGAGTGTTATTGAGTATGTCCACCCAGTAGTGGTGTGAGTGTTATTGAGTATGTCCACCCAGTAGTGGTGTGAGTGTTATTGAGTATGTCCACCCAGTAGTGGTGTGAGTGTTATTGAGTATGTCCACCCAGTAGTGGTGTGAGTGTTATTGAGTATGTCCACCCAGTAGTGGTGTGAGTGTTATTGAGTATGTCCACCCAGTAGTGGTGTGAGTGTTATTGAGTATGTCCACCCAGTAGTGGTGTGAGTGTTATTGAGTATGTCCACCCAGTAGTGGTGTGAGTGTTATTGAGTATGTCCACCCAGTAGTGGTGTGAGTGTTATTGAGTATGTCCACCCAGTAGTGGTGTGAGTGTTATTGAGTATGTCCACCCAGTAGTGGTGTGAGTGTTATTGAGTATGTCCACCCAGTAGTGGTGGGAGTATGTTGAGCCTTAGGGCATAGTACCAGGTTTCGTCTGTTGGTACAAATAAATTCTTTCTCCTAATTTCATATGAATGTGTAAATTCATTTTGTATTTGTATATTGTGTCTATTATTTACCTACAGTATTTACTGTTATTTCTTCCCTATTACTTGATACTATCATTACATCTACCCACGAGCCTCCTCTCGTCACGCTACCAATGGTTATAAGTATGAGAGTAAAAATTATTATAAGAGACACAGGCCCTTATAAAATGGTGGCAGCTATGGTGATGTAATGAACATAGTATCAAGTTGGGAGGAATGACTGTGATACTGTAGTTTTTTAACTGAGTTATAACCATTTCTCTGTACGGGTATTTAATAACCATTCCACTGTAACTAATGAGTATTTCAGATTGCTAATAATTTTGTTCCATATTTTTCCAAGGTACAGATTTTTGTGGTGGTTGGCAGAGAAAGTGAAATAAGTTCAAAGAAATACCTTGGAGTTAGGTTAGAAAAGGAAAGTCTTGTTTAAAGTAAATGATGCCTGCAACAGTAACTTGAGTGTAGAGAGTGTTAATAAGGTTCATTAATATTTGAAGGATTTTGATGTGTAACAATCTGCCCCCAAATTTTTTTCCGTTGTTAACTCAGTATTACTTACAGACAGTGAGTACATGTGCGGGCCGTGGCACTAGTTGTGAAATGTTTCCATAATGGGAGTGCCCAGTGTTTTAATTCTGAGTTGCTAACAGAAGCATTGCACTATATGCAAAGGTTAAGTGGATGCTAATTTTGTACTTGTAATATTCTTTAGTTATGTGTTAGGTAGGATATATATTCCATTTACTTAATATCCCGGGGTGTTTTACAGTTCCTTATATTAATATTTCTATGTGTATGCTGTAATTGTAAAGTGTATTTTAATCAGGTGCTAACAGTTCATTATTTGGTGAAACGTTGTATATTATGTGAACTCTAATGCCAGTATACTTTCAGAATACAGTATTATATATGTGAGGACCTTATGGTGATACGGTATATGAAAAGTGTTATACAAGTGTATGGACCCAGAATAGTGAGTACAGAAATTCGTGAAGTGTTCACGCAGTGTTCAACCATACAGAGTTTGTGAATAGCAAATTTTCTCAGTGTATTTTTCATGCAATATTATATTTTGGTAGATTAATAATCTGAACAGTATTTTGAGTAGTTGATGCATGGAATGTTAAGTCGTATTGCAGAAAATCAGTTGAGTACCAGTACTTGGGTCTTGAGTGAGCACTGTGCATGTTATTGTATTGACAGTGGGTTATAGTATTGATTTGTTGTAACACGATGGCAGATGCAAACGCGAATCAGGGGACCATGACGGCCAAAACCGCTGTTGAACTAGCAACAGAAGTCCAAGCTCTTCGGGCTAAACTCGCCGAGTCTATGGATACAGGAAGGAGACAACAAGCGTTGCTTGGTAAACGGAGGGAAGAACCGGCTATACCTACTCTCCCTGCCTTGGTTCCACTTTTGTCCCTTAACGATATGCCCAGCCGACCTCCTGGCCCCCATAACCACCAGTACATTCAGAGGCTGTCCATTGACAACCT
Organism: Homarus americanus; assembly: GCF_018991925.1. Classification (NCBI taxonomy): domain Eukaryota; kingdom Metazoa; phylum Arthropoda; class Malacostraca; order Decapoda; family Nephropidae; genus Homarus; species Homarus americanus. Next base: position 2,145 of record NW_024751077.1, read on the forward strand.
CGTTGGTCTTAAGGCAGACGACATCATAACTAAATTTTGTAAGAAAGTAGAGTATAACGCAGTTAGCTCAAGGGATAGATGGCAGATAGCTACCGACCGCATGGACGAGCATTTTTAGGCCATGGTTCAAGTCGAACTTGATACCGATGAGGAAGATTGGGATAAACTTAAAGCAGCCTTGAGGAAATTGTTTGTGAAACAAATCCCCCTGGAAGATGACTGGGAGGAATTTGCGCGATTAGAGTACAATCTGGAAGATGATCCCCACTGTTTCTTGAGCCAGCTTAAAATAACGCTCGCAACCATTTTCCACCAGTATGGGCCAATGAAAGGTAAAGAACAGACGTTAAAAGATAAATTGTACCCCCCTTTGCCAAAACAGTTGAAAGAGGAATTGAAGTATTATTATTCCCCTTGTTGTCCAGTAGACACGATGGCCGCACGGTTAGAGAGGCTTCGACACAACTATCTGAAAGGCAACAAAAGTGAGTATCCCAGTATTAGGCAAGCTCAAAATCAAACGAGCCAAGAACCTCCAGTAAAGACTGAAAGAGCAAGTAGTGCGGAACGTAACGTAACAGGAGGAGCTTGTGGTACCACTAGTCAGCGAGATCGATACACAGTAGCCCTATTCGAAAGTCCTCGTAAAAAGTTAGTTGGAAGGCGACAGGGACCTTACTGTCCATATTGCCGAACACAGAGTCATGATACCTCTAGTTGCCCCTTAAATCCACCCCCACGTTCATGTTGGGATTGCTTAGAAGTAGGGTGTCGGAGAAACAGTCAACGCTGCCCCGGACGCTCAAGTCGTCGGCGTTATCCAAAGTATTGACATAAGAGGGTTCCTTCCAATGTGTCTCCTTGCATCTGGTTTACTGTAATTGAACGTGCCTGTCTTGCTTTAGTAGATACAGGTAGTGAAGCCACCTTCATTAAGGAGAGTTTAGTAAAAACTTTGAGTTTAAAACCCATCAAACCTTGTAAACATAGATACCAGGGTGTTATGGGAGATGAGTTAAAAATTAAAGGTAAAGTCGTCATAACAGTCCAAGTAACACCACAGTTGAAAGTCAGACACCATGCCATTGTGGTGGATGATAAATACTTTGATACAGAATTACTATTCGGAGCAGATCTCCTCGGCAGATTTAGAGTAACATGGGAACGTAAAAGGAAACTTTTCATTTGGACCGGCCATTCACATGAATATGGGAGTGTTGACGAGAGAGCACATGAAAGGAATCAAATGCGTCAATAGATTGTCGTTAAAGCCCGATGTACCTTGTCCACCACAGTTGAAGAGTCTCCATCTTGATAGGAAGACGATTGTACGAGGCCACCGTGCACCGAGCTTATCCATCAAGGTGAAAGTAGAGAAAGGTAAAATTCTGAGCGTACGATTCACGCATAAAAGTTTCAACCAACAACCAGAGATATGTGTTAGAGTACAGCCAGATTCACGCATATATTTGCCAGTAAGTAATTGTACCGATAAATCAGTGTATTTGAGAGCTGGCACTGTCATTGGCGAATATGAATTAATCCCGGAGGAGATAATCTCGTATGTTGACACTAAAGGAAATCACTTGGGACATATTCAACAGGTCTATGACAAATTGTGTAAAGTCAAGTCTTCAACTGAATTATCCCTTTGTGCACCTCATCACCTAGCCATTCAAACAGAAGGGGAGAGGAGATCCTCAAACCAGTTAAAAGTAAATGTAGGTGATGATCAGAGAGTACCGTCCTCTGACTGTGTAATTTGTGCCGGAATTCCCAACGGTCCAGTAAAGAATGTCAGACATATCCAAGAGATTTCCAACAGTATGATACTGGAATGTGACGAAGTAAAAGGCGGAACCACTAGACAAGAGAAGTTGAACGAGTTAATTAGAAACCAACCGTGGAACCATCTAGACCGAGAAATGCGTAAACATTTGCGGAAAGTAATTCTAGCTCATGATTCCTTGTTTGTTTTAGGACCACATGAAATAGGGTCAATTGCTGGTATACCCGCTAACAATCAGCTCGCCAACCACAATCCTGTCAGAGGACCACAGTATAGACACCCAGAGAAAGCAAAAGAGATAATTAAAGAAATGATAACTGATATGAGGGATCGTAATATCATTGAACCATCGACTGCCGCCTGGTTATCCCCCATTGTTCTGGTAACAAAACCCAACGGTTCAAAGCGTATGTGCTTAGATTTTTGAGCGGTCAATAAGCATTTGAAGGTCGACATACAACCCTTGCCACGAATTGACGAATTAGTAGAGAAAGCTGCGGGAAATAAATATTATGCCACATTAGATTTGAAAGATGCGTATCATCAGGTCATTCTTAACGGCAGTAGCCGAGATCTAACTACTTTTAGCGATGGGTATAATCTATGGAGGTTCACACGCCTTCCGTTTGGGCTCTCCGCCAGTCCTGCCATTTTCAATCGAGAAGTCAACAGAGTATTAGCTCCCTTAGCAGTTGAAGACTGGATACGAAACTATCTTGATGATGTAACAGTATGGGCTCCTGACTTCCCCACCTTGTTGCAAAGACTCACCAGAGTATTTGAGAGATTTGAAGAGATGGGTATTAAACTAAATTTGTCTAAGTGTCAATTTGGCCATAAGTAAGTTAAATTCTTAGGACATGTAGTTTCAGAGAGAGGCATTGAGCCTGACCCGGAAAATGTCCAAGCTCTGACTGAGTGTAAACCCCCAACTAATGTTAAACAAGTCCGCCAAGTTTTGGGTATGTGTGGATTTTACCGTAAACATGTTCCCGAGTATGCCAAAGCAGCTTACCCCCCACTGAGTTAACGAAACAGACTGTTGATTTTGTATGGTCCAATGAGTGTCAAGAAGCATTTGAGAAGTTAAAGCAAGCACTAGCTTCATACCCAGTTCTTGTCAAGGCAGATATTTATAAACCCTTTGAATTGCATAGTGATGCCAGCAATTTCTGTGTAGGCGCTTCCCTTTGCGACCAGTGGGTTATTTTTCTAGAAACTCGTTATTCCACCACAGATAAAGAAGCGTTAGGCATTGTGTTGGCGTGCAGGTTCTTCCATCATTTTCTTTAGGGTACGCAGTTTACCATTAAGACAGACCACCAACCTCGAACATCCGTCTTTAGAAAGAAAACCAAAAGTCAGCGAATGAACCGTTGGATCTTAGAAATGAGAGATTACGTCTACGACATTGAATACAAACCCGGTAGAGCTAATGTAGTAGCTGATGCATTAAGTCGACCAGTCAGAGCCTTGAGAAAGGTCATGCAAGACCATGTAGCTGCTCAATTTCCCACACTAGAAGGTTTCACACAGGCGGAGTTTGGTTTAGAACAACAAAAGGAACCAAGATGGCAAGAGTTAAAACAGTATCTAGAAGGAGGTAAACTTCCGCAACATAAGTACCCAAAGGCCACCGTTGATAGTTTTGAAGTAATAAATGGAGTATTGTATCTAGTAAAAGAACAACTTGATATAGCAATGCAGTATTGTCTAGTAATCCCTCAACATTTACGTAAAGCCGCATTAGAGTTGGCGCATGACAATGCCACCTCAGGTCATTTAGGACGGTGGAAGACCATCACCCGAGTAGCAAATCTGTTTTATTGGCCTAACTACCATAAAGATTGTGTTGATTATGTAGCATCATGCGAGATGTGTCAAAGGTTCAAGGGAACTAAGGGACTTACGCAACTTTGGCAAGAATTACCAGTAGTAACCAAACCACTAGAACGAGTTTCGGTAGATTTGACTGACATGCATGCAGTGATTACCGATATGTGTTAACGGTTATTATAGATCATTATTCAAGGTTTGTTAACTTCTATCCTCTGTGCACCAAGACCACTCAAGAAGTTACCTGTGAATTTGAGAAATTTGTTAATGTTTTTGGTAGTCCTAAAGTAGTGATTGCGGATAATGGAGGAGAATTTACTGCCGCACAGTTCAGGGAGCTCTGTCGATTAACTAACATTAAGGTGTATTTCACCTTGCCTTACCACCCCCGAGGTAACAGTATCACGGAGAGAATGCACCGAACTTTTAAGAACATTTTGTCAATCATGTGTGAAGATAACCCGCTCCGCTGGCCACGATTCTTGGGTCCGACCCAATATGCGTTGAACACTTCCGTTCACACAACGACTGGAGTGCAGCCACACTTTGTGTTCTTCTCCCGGCATGCGCAGAGACAAGTGGGCATTGAGTTACCAATAATAGAAAACGAGAGTACTGAAGGGTTGAGAGAAGCTCACAGAGTAATTAAAGAAACTTCTGAACGAATGTCTAGAGAATTCCGGAACGTAGCAAACCGAGATAGAGTCAATCAGACAGTACAGCTAGGGGAAACTGTTTGGGTGAGAGATGAAGCTCCTATCCCAGGTACCAGTAGGAAATTAAATGCTAAGTGGAAGGGCCCATATACAGTAACTGAGGTCATAAGCAATGGTGCAGCGTATGAGTTAACCCACCTTTCAGATGAGACAGAAGTAATCCGACGAGCAGCAGAAAAGGTGAAAAGATGTATCAACAGAGATATGTTTGTCCAGGTAAATGACATCCAGGTTCCCCCGACTGATTCTTCCTCAGAATCAGAGCCTGATGAGAGAGATGCTATATGGGATGAGGAGAGAACAGTAGCTGCTCCTGCTCCCCGATTTCCCGTAAGGACGAGATAACCAGTGGTGAGACTGGATCTTTAAAAGGCAGCAGGCTTTTAAAGTGCACCCCCTTGGTTGGTGACATGTAGTTGATGGTGAAGTGCACAATCTGTTGTAGGTAACTTTGGTAAAATGGAGAGGAAAAGATTAGAGGATGTTTTTGTTTGGTTGAAGGTATTTTGCAGAGGGATGGTCAATTTGCAGTAAAGACATAGAGATTGGAAGATGTATTGGCAGTTATGCAATCATCTGAAGGGTATCTGTTACTAGTTTGAGTAAAGATACCAGTGGTGAGTTCTCAAGTTCTGGTTTGTAAGTCCTAAGTAGGCTGGTTGTTGTTGGTGTAGAGTTCGTGACTTTCAGGGAGTATTCGGGCATGGAAACATGGCACCATTACTTCTACATGGCAAAGGCCATAAGTACAGACAGTTTTTGGTTTGGTTGTGTTCTCATAAGAACCGTTTCGTTTGCATTGGATTCTTAGGAATACCCGCTCGTTCGGAATCCCTTGAATGTTGCTGCCTCTCGCGAGTGTAACATGACTCTTTAGATTAAGGGCAAACAAATCATTCCTTCGACTTGATGGGGTCCGTTCGTCTATGTCCTAGCTTGAGAAATCTATGTTAAATCTCAGGGTGTCCTGTAAGCATTTGACCAATCGCTTTAAAAGAAACTTTCCTGTTACCTATGAACATTGATATTTGAGTTCTGTAAGTAAATAATTTGCGTGTGCACTTTACCTATCACTATGAGGGTGTATTTTGTAATATGTAACATTATTATTGTATGATATTTTCTGTCTGTAACACCATTCATTATTATTGTATGATATATTGTGTCTGTAACACCATTCAATATTATTGTATGATATATTGTGTCTGTAACACCATTCATTATTATTGTATGATATATTGTGTCTGTAACACCATTCATTATTATTGTATGATATATTGTGTCTGTAACACCATTCATTATTATTGTATGATATATTGTGTCTGTAACACCATTCATTATTATTGTATGATATATTGTGTCTGTAACACCATTCATTATTATTGTATGATATATTGTGTCTGTAACACCATTCATTATTATTGTATGATATATTGTGTCTGTAACACCATTCATTATTATTGTATGATATATTGTGTCTGTAACACCATTCATTATTATTGTATGATATATTGTGTCTGTAACACCATTCATTATTATTGTATGATATATTGTGTCTGTAACACCATTCATTATTATTGTATGATATATTGTGTCTAACACCATTCATTATTATTGTATGATATATTGTGTCTGTAACACCATTCATTATTATTGTATGATATATTGTATCTGTAACACCATTCATTATTATTGTATGATGTTTTGTATCTGTAACACCATTCATTATTATTGTATGATATATTGTGTCTAACACCATTCATTATTATTGTATGATGTTTTGTATCTGTAACACCATTCATTATTATTGTATGATATATTGTGTCTAACACCATTCATTATTATTGTATGATGTTTTGTATCTGTAACACCATTCATTATTATTGTATGATATATTGTGTCTGTAACACCATTCATTATTATTGTATGATATATTGTCTGTAACACCATTCATTATTATTGTATGATGTTTTGTATCTGTAACACCATTCATTATTATTGTATGATATATTGTGTCTGTAACACCATTCATTATTATTGTATGATATATTGTGTCTGTAACACCATTCATTATTATTGTATGATATATTGTGTCTGTAACACCATTCATTATTATTGTATGATATATTGTGTCTGTAACACCATTCATTATTAGTTTTATCCTCTTCGCCACTGATCGGCTTGTTAGCCGCTTGGGTGATCGGTCACGTCTCTTTTCATTTATATTCTTCACCAAAAGATCGGCTCGCTAGCCGCCCGGGCGATCGGTCACGTCTCTGTCACGCACTGTTGGCAAATACTGGGCATGCACCGGCTCCTGAATGTACCTGAACCCGCTCCAGTGTTGGTCAAGTCTTCTCTTGAAAGAGCTCACACTCGGTGCCGTCACAACACTCTCTGGTAGATTGTTCCAAGAGTTTACAACCCTCACTCCGAAAAAGTTTGCCCTCACGGTTTTCTGGACTTGCGGCTTCTTCAATCTTGAGCTGTGACCCCTTGTGGGGCGAGCGTCCGCCAGCTCCAAGTAAGGACACTCAACTGAGTAGTGCCCCCTGAGATGCTTATACATCTCAACTAGGTCCCCCCTTGCCCGTCTGTAGTATAAGCTAGGCAAGTTCAGGCGCTCCAATCTCTCAGGGTAGCTGAGGTGCCGAAGTGCAGGCACCAGTTTGGTGGCCCTCCTTTGAACATTTTCAACCAACTGACAGTCCCTAGCATATCTCGGGGACCAGATGGGGTGACAGTACTCCAGATGGGGAAGCACTTCACTCCTGAAGATCGTCACGAGGGACGGACCGTCTAGATATCTGAACGACCTTCTTATAAGACCCAATAATTTATTTGCCTGATTTACCTTCTTCTCACAATGGCCCGAGAACTTCAGCTCATTGTCAACATACACACCTAGGTCCTTCTCACACACAGTCTCAACTAGTGCATTTTCTTCATCCCGTTGGGACATATGATACGCCTCCTTACAGTTGGTACGCCCCAGGTGCATCCTCTTACACTTCGTGACATTGAATCTCAGCAGCCATTTCTTCGACCATTCCTGGAGCCCACAGAGGTCCTTCTGCAGCTCTTCACAGTCCGCTTTGTGAGGGGGCGGATTCTTGGACTGCCACCAATGTGAGGGGGCGGATTCTTGGGCTTCAATAATGTGAGGGGGTGGGTTCCCTCTCTTTTTCTACACCTCCCTCATCTTTACTTACTTCTCTTAGTTCTTACTCTTACTCAGTTCCGTCACCTATCCTTGGGTAGCATGGACATTCTTTTGGTAGCCAGACACATGGCGGGTCTGGGGTCTGGCCCAACAAAGCCGTGGGGCACATTAATCAGGCCGCATCGGTGCCATCTTCTCATATATGATCCCGGCTGGACATCTAATACATCCGAGGCCGTTGTTGGATGGTAGAGCGATTCAAGAATCACAATGGGATCGGGAGACAAACGGGGCAGCGTCAGGAGACCTGTATGGATGAAGGGACGGGCACTCACTAACAGTGACAACAACATCACGTTTCAGGGGACGTTAAAGACGTAAATATGACTTCACTCAGAGCTTATCAACTACGTTACTGTAACACTTGCACAATCAACTATTAATTGGGTCAAATCACTTACAGAAGGGCGAATTACAACACAGAGTGGAATGGCATACCTGTATGGATGAAGGGACGGTAGAAATGCCCGCGGGGCCCTCACTCAAAACAGACCAGGGAGTCCACCTACTTCTATTCCGATGAATTAATTCACTGTACACTCTGACGTTGAAATTGAGACTATGAACTCAGTTTCATTCCCTACTATTATCTTCACTAACAATGCTCTGACTCAGCTATCAAAAGCAAAATTAAATTGATTACAAAGGGTTGGATGGCAACAGGTCCCAACATACAGCGTCTGCTACTAAATCCTTGGATTATATTCAAAGTTCCCACTAAACAAAGACGGGGAAACAGAGAAAACGGGGGACGTTTCCACTGGGGGACTCAGAACGTTTTGTGGACGTTTGAGCGTAATATGAATCCTTAAGGTTTTCAGGTTAGCCGTCATCACGATCATGACAGCTTGGTTCTTAATTTCCCGAAATAACTTGCCATCATCGGCAAACATTTGTATGGAGTGTGTCTGTAACACCATTCATTATTATTGAATGATGTTTTGTATCTGTAACACCATTCATTATTATTGTATGATATATTGTGTCTGTAACACCATTCATTATTATTGTATGATATATTGTGTCTGTAACACCATTCATTATTATTGTATGATATATTGTGTCTGTAACACCATTCATTATTATTGTATGATATATTGTGTCTGTAACACCATTCATTATTATTGTATGATGTTTTGTATCTGTAACACCATTCATTATTATTGTATGATATATTGTGTCTGTAACACCATTCATTATTATTGTATGATATATTGTGTCTGTAACACCATTCATTATTATTGTATGATGTTTTGTATCTGTAACACCATTCATTATTATTGTATGATATATTGTGTCTGTAACACCATTCATTATTATTGTATGATATATTGTGTCTGTAACACCATTCATTATTATTGTATGATATATTGTATCTCACCATTCATTATTATAGTATGATATATTGTATCTGTAACACCATTCATTATTATTGTATGATATATTGTGTCTGTAACACCATTCATTATTATTCTATGATATATTGTGTCTGTAACACCATTCATTATTATTGTATGATGTTTTGTATCTGTAACACCATTCATTATTATTGTATGATATATTGTATCTGTAACACCATTCATTATTATTGTATGATATATTGTGTCTGTAACACCATTCATTATTATTGTATGATGTTTTGTATCTGTAACACCATTCATTATTATTGTATGATATATTGTGTCTGTAACACCATTCATTATTATTGTATGATATATTGTGTCTGTAACACCATTCATTATTATTGTATGATGTTTTGTATCTGTAACACCATTCATTATTATTGTATGATATATTGTGTCTGTAACACCATTCATTATTATTGTATGATGTTTTGTATCTCTAACACCATTCATTATTATTGTATGATGTTTTGTATCTCTAACACCATTCATTATTATTGTATGTATATTGTGTCTGTAACACCATTCATTATTATTGTATGATATGTTGTGTCTGTAACACCATTCATTATTATTGTATGATGTTTTGTATCTCACCATTCATTATCTATTCTGTAACACCATTCATTATTATTGTATGATATATTGTGTCTGTAACACCATTCATTATTATTGTATGATATATTGTGTCTGTAACACCATTCATTATTATTGTATGATGTTTTGTATCTGTAACACCATTCATTATTATTGTATGATATATTGTGTCTGTAACACCATTCATTATTATTGTATGATATATTGTGTCTGTAACACCATTCATTATTATTGTATGATGTTTTGTATCTGTAACACCATTCATTATTATTGTATGATATATTGTGTCTGTAACACCATTCATTATTATTGTATGATATATTGTGTCTGTAACACCATTCATTATTATTGTATGATGTTTTGTATCTGTACACCATTCATTATTATTGTATGATATATTGTGTCTGTAACACCATTCATTATTATTGTATGATGTATGATCTGTAACACCATTCATTATTATTGTATGATGTTTTGTATCTCTAACACCATTCATTATTATTGTATGATGTTTTGTATCTCTAACACCATTGTTGTATGTTATATTGTGTCTGTAACACCATTCATTATTATTGTATGATATGTTGTGTCTGTAACACCATTCATTATTATTGTATGATGTTTTGTATCTGTAACACCATTCATTATTATTGTATGATATATTGTGTCTGTAACACCATTCATTATTATTGTATGATGTTTTGTATCTGTAACACCATTCATTATTATTGTATGATATATTGTGTCTGTAACACCATTCATTATTATTGTATGATATATTGTGTCTGTAACACCATTCATTATTATTGTATGATGTTTTGTATCTGTAACACCATTCATTATTATTGTATGATATATTGTGTCTGTAACACCATTCATTATTATTGTATGATATATTGTATCTGTAACACCATTCATTATTATTGTATGATATATTGTGTCTGTAACACCATTCATTATTATTGTATGATATTTTGTATCTGTAACACCATTCATTATTATTGTATGATATATTGTGTCTGTAACACCATTCATTATTATTGTATGATATATTGTGTCTGTAACACCATTCATTATTATTGTATGATGTTTTGTATCTGTAACACCATTCATTATTATTGTATGATATATTGTGTCTGTAACACCATTCATTATTATTGTATGATATATTGTGTCTGTAACACCATTCATTATTATTGTATGATATATTGTGTCTGTAACACCATTCATTATTATTGTATGATATATTGTGTCTGTAACACCATTCATTATTATTGTTATAATGGTCATGATAAGAGCTAACCTGAAAACCTTAAGGATTCATATTACGCTCAAACGTCCACAAAACCTTCCGAGTCCCCCAGTGGAAACGTCCCCCGTTTTCTCTGTTTCCCCCGCCTTTGTCTATGGGAGCAGACGCTGTATGCTGGGACCTGTTGCCATCCATTCCTTTGTAATCAATTTAATTTTGCTTTCGATAGCTGAGTCAGAGCATTGTTAGTGAAGATAATAGTAGAGAATGAAAATGAGTTCATAGTCTCAATTTCAACGTCAGAGGGTACCGTAAATTAATTCATCGGAATAGGAGTAGGTGGACTCCCTGGTCTGGTTTGAGTGAGGGCACGCGGGCATTTTAACCGTTAGTAAGTGCCCGTCCCTTCATCCATACAGGTCCCTAACGCAGCCTAGGCCGTGTCTGTAGGGTGGATGTTGTATCCACTATGTCTGGGGACATGTCCGAGGTCCAGTAGGATCAGTTACCTTCGTGAGACCCGGCCGTCAGACACTTCAGACCACCTATAGCCCCCATAGCTGGCTCGTCTGGCCCTAACGCTCGGTCCACGAGGTGACCCTGGACCACCAAGCCACACACCACTACCAGCCCCCCATCATTGGTGGATGAATGTCTACCTCAGTAGGGCTATATTTGTGTGGTGGAATTAACCCACTGGGATCTCCAGAGTTCGTCGGATAGTACTCCATGGTGGCTGGACCCCATGGCTGTTGCTTGAGTATCACTCCTGACGACTGAGTGTTGTAGTGGCAGTTGCCTAGTATTTATGGTGCTAAGTGACTATCATAGTTGTGTTATTGAGTATGTCCACCCCGTAGGGTTGGAAGGGTATTGAATATGTCCACCCAGTAATGGTGTGAGTATGTTGAGCCTGAGGGCCTAGTAATAGATTTCGTCTGTTAGTACAAACCAATTCTTTCTTCTAATTTCATATTCATGTTTAAATAAACTTTGTATTTGTATAATTGTGTATATTATTTACCTACAGTATTTACCGTTATTTCTTCCCTATTGCTTGATACTATCATTACACCTACCCACGAGCCTCCTATCGTCACGCTACCAATGGTGATATATAAGAGTAAAAGGAATTGTTACTGGCACACAGGCCCTCATGAAGGGTGGCAGTAGCAGCCCTCATAAATGGTGGCAGCTCAAGCCCTCATAAATGGTGGCAGCTATGGTGATGTAATGAACATAGTATCGAGTTGGGAGGAATGACTGTGATACTGTAGTTTTAACTGAGTTATAACCATTTCTCTGTACGGGTATTTAATAACCATTCCACTGTAACTAATGAGTATTTCAGATTGCTAATGATTTTGTCCCATATTTTTCCGAGGTACAGCTTTTTGTGGTGGTTTGCAGAGAAAGTGAAATAAGTTCAAAGAAATACCTTGGAGTTAGGTTAGAAAAGTCTTGTTTAAAGTAAAAGGAAACCTGCAACAATAACTTGTAGAGTGTGAATAAGGTTCATTAATATTGGAAGAATTTTGATATGTAACAATCTGCCCAAATTTTTTTTTCTGTTGTTAACTCAGTATTACTTACAGACAGTGAATACATGTTTGGGCCGTGGCACTAGTTGTGAAATGTTCCATCGTGGGAGTGCCCAGTGTTTTAATTCTGAGTGCTAACAGAAGCATTGCACTATATGCAAAGGTTAAGTGGATGCTAATTCTGCATTTGTAATATTCTTTAGTTATGTGTTAGGTAGGATATATATTCCATTTACTTAATATCTCGGGGCATTTTACAGTTCCTACTATTAATATTCCTATGTATACGCTATAATTTTAAAGTTATTTTAACCAGGTGCTAACGGGTCATTATTTTGTGTAACGTATGTTATGTGAACTCTAATGCCAGTATACTTTCAGAATACAGTATTATATATGTGAGGACCTTATGGTGATACGGTATATGGAAAATGTTATACAAGTGTATGGACCCAGAATTGTGAGTACGGAAATTCGTGAAGTGTTCACGCAGTGTTGCACCATACTGAGTCTGTGAATGGCAAAGTGTCTAAGTGAATTTTTGATGCCATAATAGTATCTTTGGGGAGATTAATAATCTGAACAGTAGTTTGAATAGTTGATGCATGGAGTGTTAGTCGTATTGCAGAAAATCAGTACCAGTCCTTGGGTCTTGAGTGAGCACTGTGCATGTATCGTATTTAAAGTGGGTTATAGTATTGATTTGTTGTAACACAATGGCAGATGCTAACGCAAATAAGGGGACCATGACGGCCAAAGCCGCTGTTGATTTAGCAACAGAAGTCCAAGCTCTTCGGGCTAAACTCGCTGAGTCTATGGATACGATAAGGAGACAACAAGCTTTCCTTGATGAACGGAGGGAAGAACCGGCTGTACCTACTCGTCCTGCCGTGGTTCCACTTTTGCCCCCTACTAACGATATACCCAGCCGACCTCCTGGTCCCCATTACCACCAATACGTTCCGAGGCTGTCCTTGGACGACCTCGTTGGTCTTAACACAGACAACATCTTAACTAAATTCTGTAAGAGAGTAGAATATTGCGCAGTTAGCTCACGGGATAGATGGTATGTAGCTACCGACCGCATGGACCAGCAGATTGAAGACATGGTCCAAGTAGAACTCGGCACCGATGAGGAAAATTGGGATAAACTTAAAGCCACCTTGCGGAAGTTGTTTGTGAAACCAATCCCTCTGGAAGTTGCCTGGCAGGAATTTGCGAGGTTAGAGTACAATTTGGAAGATGATCCCCGGCGCTTTTTGGGCCAAGTTAAATCAGTTCTCACAACCATTTTCCGCCGGTATGGGCCCAGGGAAGGTGAAGAACAAACTTTGAAAGATAAATTGTACCAGAAACTGCCAGAACAGTTGAAAGAGGAGTTGATATCCTATTATTCCCCTTGTTGTCCAGTAGACACGATGGCCGAACAATTGGAGAAACTCCGACATATCTATCTGCGAAGTAACAGAACTGGGTATCCTGGTATCCGCCCAGTTCACAAGCATGCGACCCAAGAACTTCCAATAAGTGAAAGAGCCAGTCGGGCCGAAGGTAACGTAACAGGAGGAGCTTGGGGTACCAGTAGTAAGCGAGATCAACACGCGGTAGCCTTATTTGAAAGTCCTCGTAAAAGGTTAGTTGGAAAGCGACAGGGACCTTACTGTCCATATTGCCGAACACCGAATCATGATACTTCTACTTGCCCCTTAAATCCACCCCCACGTTCATGTTGGGATTGCTTGGAAGTAGGATGTCGGAGAAACAGTCAACGCTGCCCTGGACGCGCCAACCGTCGGCACTATCCAAAATATTGACATAAGCGGGTTCCTTCCAATGTGTCTCCTTGCATTTGGTTTACTGTAAATGAACGTGTCTGTCTTGCTTTAATAGATACAGGTAGTGAAGCCACCTTAATTCAGGAGAGCCTAGTAAAAACTTTGAATTTGCAACCCATCAAACCTTGTAAAAATAGATACCAGGGTGTTACGGGAGATGAGCTAAAAATTAAAGGTAAAGTAGTCATAACAGTACAAGTAACCCCCCAGTTGCAAGTCAGACACCATGCTATTGTGGTGGATGATAAGTACTTTAATGCAGAATTGCTATTCGGAGCAGATCTCCTTGGTAGATTTAGAGTAACCTGGGAACGTAAAAGGAAACTTTTCATTTGGGCAGGCCAGTCACATGAATATGGGAATGTAGTAATGAGAGATCACATGCAAGGAATCAAATGCGTCAATAGATTGTCATTAAAGCCCGATGTACCTTGTCCACCACAGTTGAAGAGTCTCCATATTGATAGGAAGACTATTGTACGAGGCCACCATGCACCGATCTTATCCATCAAGGTGAAAGTAGAGATAGGTCAAATTCTGAGCATACGATTCACGCATAAAAGTTTCAACCAACAACCAGAGATATGTGTTAGAGTACAGCCAGATTCACGTATATATTTGCCAGTAAGTAATTGTACCGATAAATCAGTGTATTTGAGAGTTGGCACTGTCATTGGCGAATATGAGTTAATCCCAGAGGAGATAATCTCGTATGTTGACACTAAGGGAAATCACTTGGGACATATTCAACAGGTCTATGACAAATTGTGTAAAGTAAAGTCTTCAACTGAATTCTCCCTTTGTGCACCGCATCACCTAGCCATTCAAACAGAAGGGGAGAGGAGATCGTCAAACCAAGTAAAAGTAAATGTAGGTGCTGATCAGAGAGTACCATCCTTTGACTGTGTAATTTGTGCCGGAATTCCCAACGATACAGTAAAGAAGGTAAGACATGTCCAAGAGATTTCCAACAGTATGATACCGGAATGTGACGAAGTAAAAGGCGGAACCACTAGACAAGAGAAGTTGAATGAGTTAATTAGAAACCAACCGTGGAACCATCTAGACCGAGAAATGCGTAAACGTTTGCGGAAAGTAATTCTAGCTCATGATTCCTTATTTGTTTTAGGACCACATGAAATTGGGTCAATTGCTGGTATACCCGCTAACATTCAGCTCGCCAACCACAATCCTGTCCGAGGACCACAGTATAGACACCCAGAGAAAGCAAAAGAAATAATTAAAGAAATGATAACAGATATGAGGGATCGTAATATCATTGAACCATCGACTGCCGCCTGGTTATCCCCCATTGTTCTGGTAACAAAACCCAACGGTTCGAAGCGTATGTGCTTAGATTTTCGAGCGGTCAATAAGCATTTGAAGGTCGACATACAACCCTTGCCACGAATTGACGAATTAGTAGAGAAAGCTGCAGGAAATAAATATTATGCCACATTAGATTTGAAGGATGCATATTATCAGGTCATCCTTAACGACAGCAGCCGAGATCTAACAACTTTTAGCGATGGGTACAATCTATGGAGGTTCACACGCCTTCCGTTTGGACTCTCAGCTAGTCCTGCCGTTTTCACTCGAGAAGTAAACCGAGTATTAGCTCCATTAGCAGTTGAAGACTGGGTACGAAACTATCTTGATGATGTAATAGTATGGGCTCCTGACTTCCCCACCTTGTTGCAGAGACTCACCAGAGTATTTGAGAGATTTGAAGAGATGGGTATTAAACTAAATTTGTCTAAATGTCAATTTGGCCATAAGCAAGTTAAATTCTTAGGACATGTAGTTTCAGAGAGAGGCATTGAGCCTGACCCAGAAAATGTCCAGGCTTTGACTGATTGTAAACCCCCAACTAATGTTAAACAAGTCCGCCAATTTTTGGGTATGTGTGGATTTTACCGTAAACATGTTCCCGAGTTTGCCAAAGTAGCTTACCCCCTCACTGAATTAACGAAACAGACTGTTGATTTTGCATGGTCAAATGAGTGTCAAGAAGCATTTCAGAAGTTAAAGCAAGCACTAGCTTCATATCCAGTTCTTGTCAAGGCCGATATTTATAAACCATTCGAACTGCATAGTGATGCCAGCAATTTCTGCGTAGGCGCTTCCCTTAATCAGATACAAGAAGGTGGCTCTTTACGACCAGTGGGTTATTTTTCTAGAAAGCTAAAGCCGGCAGAAACTCGTTATTCCACCACAGATAAAGAAGCGTTAGGCGTTGTATTAGCGTGCAGGTTCTTCCATCATTTTCTTTGGGGTACGCAGTTTACAATTAAGACAGATCACCAACCTCTAACATCCGTCTTTAGAAAGAAAACCAAAAGTCAGCGAATGAACCGTTGGATCTTAGAAATGAGAGATTACGCTTATAACATTGAATATAAACCCGGTAGAGCTAATGTAGTGGCTGATGCATTAAGTCGACCAGTCAGAACCTTGAGAAAAGTCCTGCACGACCATGCTGCCGCTCAATTTCCCACACTAGAAGGTTTCACACAGGCAGACTTTGGTAAAGAACAACAAAAAGAACCCAGGTGGCAAGAGTTAAAACAGTATTTAGCAGGAGGTAAAATTCCGCAACATAAGTACCCAAAGGCCACCGTTGATAGCTTTGAAGTAATAAATGGAGTATTGTACCTAGTAAAAGAACAACTCGATAAAGCATTGAAGTATTGTCTCGTAATCCCGCAACATTTACGTAAAGCCGCATTAGAGTTGGCGCATGACAATGCCACCTCAGGTCATTTAGGACGGTGGAAGACCATCACCCGAGTAGCTAATTTGTTTTATTGGCCTAACTATCGTAAAGATTGTGTTGATTATGTAGCATCATGCGAGACGTGTCAAAGGTTCAAGGGAACTAAAGGACTTACGCAACGTTGGCAAGAATTACCAGTCGTAAGCAAACCACTAGAACGAATTTCGGTGGATTTGACTGACATGCATTCCGGGATCAATGATTACCGATATGTGTTAACGATCATAGATCATTACTCAAGGTTCGTTAACTTCTATCCATTGCGCACGAAGACAACGCAAGAAGTTACCCGTGAATTTGAAAAGTTTGTTAATGTCTTCGGTAGTCCTAAAGTAGTGATTGCGGATAATGGAGGAGAATTTACTGCCGCACAATTCAGGGAGCTCTGTCAATTAACTAACATTCAAGTGTATTTTACCTTGCCTTACCACCCCCGAGGTAACAGTATCACGGAGAGAATGCACCGAACTTTTAAGAACATTTTGTCAATAATGTGTGAAGATAACCCGCGTCGCTGGCCACGATTCTTGGGTCCGACCCAATATGCGTTGAACACTTCTGTTCACACAACGACTGGCATGCACAGAGGCAAGTGGGAATTGAGTTACCAATAATAGAAAACGAGAGTACTGAAGGGTTGAGAGAAGCTCACAAAGTAATTAAAGAAACTTCTGAACGAATGTCTAGAGAATTCCGGAACGTAGCAAACCGAGATAGAGTCAATCAGACAGTACAGCTAGGGGAAACTGTTTGGGTGAGAGATGAAGTTACTATCCCAGGTACCAGTAGAAAATTAAATGCTAAGTGGAAGGGCCCATATACAGTAACTGAAGTAATACGTAATGGTGCAGCGTATGAGTTAACCCACCTTTCAGATGAGACAGAAGTAATTCGACGAGCCGCAGAAAAGGTGAAAAGATGTATCAACAGAGATATGTTTGTCCATGTAAATGACATCCAGGTTCCCCCTAATGATTCTTCCTCAGAATCAGAGCCTGATGAGAGAGATGCTATACGGGATGAGGAGAGAACAGTAGTTGCTCCTGCTCCCCGATTTCCCGTAAGGATGAGAAAACCAGTGGTGAGACTGGATCTTTAAAAGCAGTGAGCTTTAAGTGACCCTCATTGGTTGATAATGAAGTGCACAATCAGTTATAAGTAACGTGTGGAAAAGGGAGAGGTAAAGAATTGATGATTTTTTTTTATTAAAAGTATTTTGCAGAGGAAGGGTCAATTTGCAGTAAAGACAGAGATTGGAAGATGGATTGGCAGTTATGCAATCATCTGAAGGGTATCTGTTACTAGTATGAGTAAAGATACCAGTGGTGAATTCTCAAGTTCCGGTTGGTAAGTCCTACGTAGGCTGGGTTGTTGGTATATAGGTGTAGAGTTCGTGACCTTCAGGGAGTATTCGGGCATATAAATATGGTGCTATTACTTCTACATGGCAAATGCCATAAGTACAGACAGTTTTTGGTTTGGTGGTGTTCTCATGAGGACCGTTTCGTTAGCATTGAATTCTTGGGAATACCCGCTCGTTCGGAGTCCCTTGAAGGGTGCTGCCTCTCGCGAGTGCGACATAACTCTTAAGATTAAGGGCAACAAATCATTCCTTTGACTTGATGGGGTCCGTTCGTCTATGTCCTAGCTTGAGAAATCTGTGTTAAATCTCAGTGTGTCCTGTCAGCATTTGACCAATCGCGTAAAAGAAACTTTCATAATCTATGAACATTGAAATTTGAGTTCTGTAAGGAATTTTGAGTGTGCATTTTATCTACCGATGTGAGGGTGTATTTTGTAACATGTAACACCATTTATTATTATTATTATATGATATGAGGTATCTAACTCAAATCATTATTATTCTATGATGATGTACTTGACCCCATTTATTATTATATGATATGATGTATGTAACACCATTTATTATTATATGATATGATGTATGTAACACCATTTATTATTATATGATATGATGTATTTACCGCCATTCAGTATTATTATGACATGATGTACCTAACCCCATGTGCTATTATTTTTGGTGCTATTTTGTAATATGTATCCCAATATATTTTTTTATGAAGGTGTGTCACATTCTAATTGTATGTTAACAGATTTCCATTTCTTGTACCTAATCCTGACCACCGGTAGGGAATTATTTTTCTAGTTTTATTGATATAATTTGTGCAATGTTTTGTATGAGGATTTATACTTTATATTAATGATTTAATATGTATGTCACTACTTACGTGTTTTCTGAACGTTACCGCATAATAATGAATCTTGGGGAAGGAGGAAGCTTTGTAATGGTCATGATAAGAGCTAACCTGAAAACCTTAAGGATTCATATTACGCTCAAACGTCCACAAAACCTTCCGAGTCCCCCAGTGGAAACGTCCCCCGTTTTCTCTGTTTCCCCCGCCTTTGTCTATGGGAGCAGACGCTGTAGGCTGGGACCTGTTGCCATCCATTCCTTTGTAATCAATTTAATTTTGCTTTCGATAGCTGAGTCAGAGCATTGTTAGTGAAGATAATAGTAGAGAATGAAAATGAGTTCATAGTCTCAATTTCAACGTCAGAGGGTACCGTAAATTAATTCATCGGAATAGGAGTAGGTGGACTCCCTGGTCTGGTTTGAGTGAGGGCACGCGGGCATTTTAACCGTTAGTAAGTGCCCGTCCCTTCATCCATACAGGTATGCCATTCCACGCTGTGTTGTAATTTGCCCTTCTTTAAGTGATTTGACCCAATTGATAGTTGACTGTGCAAGTGTTACAGTAACGTAGTTGATATGCTCTGAGTAAAGTCATATTTACGTCTTTAACGTCCCCTGAAACGTGTTGTTGTTGTCACCGGTTAGTAAGTGCCCGTCCCTTCATCCATACAGGTCCCTAACGCAGCCTAGGCCGTGTCTGTAGGGTGGATGTTGTATCCACTATGTCTGGGGACATGTCCGAGGTCCAGTAGGATCAGTTACCTTCGTGAGACCCGGCCGTCAGACACTTCAGACCACCTATAGCCCCATAGCTGGCTCGTCTGGCCCTAACGCTCGGTCCACGAGGTGACCCTGGACCACCAAGCCACACACCACTACCAGCCCCCCATCATTGGTGGATGAATGTCTACCTCAGTAGGGCTATATTTGTGTGGTGGAATTAACCCACTGGGATCTCCAGAGTTCGTCGGATAGTACTCCATGGTGGCTGGACCCCATGGCTGTTGCTTGAGTATCACTCCTGACGACTGAGTGTTGTAGTGGCAGTTGCCTAGTATTTATGGTGCTAAGTGACTATCATAGTTGGGTTATTGAGTATGTCCACCCCATAGGGTTGGAAGGGTATTGAATATGTCCACCCAGTAATGGTGTGAGTATGTTGAGCCTGAGGGCCTAGTAATAGATTTCGTCTGTTAGTACAAACCAATTCTTTCTCCTAATTTCATATTCATGTTTAAATAAACTTTGTATTTGTATAATTGTGTATATTATTTACCTACAGTATTTACCGTTATTTCTTCCCTATTGCTTGATACTATCATTACACCTACCCACGAGCCTCCTATCGTCACGCTACCAATGGTGATATATAAGAATTGTTACTGGCACACAGGCCCTCATGAAGGGTGGCAGTAGCAGCCCTCATAAATGGTGGCAGCTTAAGCCCTCATACTGTAAGCAAAAAACAAGTTAAAGTTATATAGAGCCTATGTCCAATCCCGACAAGTATATCCACCAATTCCCCAACATGCAATAAAAACAAACAAACATAAAGCAACTGCAGACAATTCAAAACTTAGCCCTAAGGGATGTTTATAACATCAGATATCCTGACATAGTCACCAACTGTAAACTACACCAACGAGCGCAAATAGAATCCCTAAACGTTTACCTACACCAACACTCAAAAAGAATATGGACAAAGTTAGAAGATATAGAGACAGGACCAATCACAGAATGGATGGATGGAAGAAGGAAGAAGAGAACACACGTGGTTCCCTCGCAGTAAAAGAAGAGCCCTCGAACCCACACCAACTCCACTCTATTGAAAGAATGCAAATTTATCCCAATTACAACCTTGGTAGCCCTACCACTTACAGCATTAGATCATAAAAAGACGGGATGTTCTTAGCAGAAACACAAGTACCTGCCCTAGACTCCTCACCATTGGCTAGGACACAAGACACGAAAATGTAAAGCATAAAATTGCAACACGTGCTAAACATATAAACACCTAACATAAATATAACACCTACGACGAAAATTAGCTGAAACACATACATGAGAAAACAGAAGCACTTGGGTTGATCCCCAAGACCTATAATCCTCCTACTATCTCTCGCTGCAGAGCCATCCGACACATGACATTGGCATGTAGTCATGGTGTCCTGCTCCCATAGTGCTCGACCACCGGAAAACCGTCACCGATCAAGCACGAACACCAATTTGTGCTGAATGTTTGAGCAAATGCTTGAACTCAGATTATGTCTCCTACGTCATTTGTTGCTATATATGTCAGTTCATATTTTACAACTGTCAATTCAGATTACGAAATGTCGTTTGTTGGCCTTCATACTTCACCATCAACTGAAAAACTTTTCATTTGGGCTGAAATATCTTTTATATTCATGATGAACTGCATACCTACATAGTATAATATAAGCCCATAAAAGCATAAATCTGTATGACAATTTTAATGAATACATATTATTATTATTAGTAGTAGTAGTGTAACGACCACGGTCGTACACGTCAGT
>NW_024751078.1:0-13585 GCF_018991925.1 Homarus americanus
ATATATATATATATATATATATATATATATATATATATATATATATATATATATATATATATATATATATATATATATATATATATATATATATATATATATATATATATATATATATATAGGGCACGGCTAGTAATCGGCCATGGAAGTTAATGATCCTTACGGTACAGACAGCATCCCTCTAAATACTAAGGCGAGGTATGAATATCTTCAGCATCTAGCGTAGACACCTATACGTGGATGCCAAATCGCGGTAGCTTATTTAATATGTACACACGATCAAAAAAAATTATGTGCACATGTCGCGCGAAACAATGACCACAGACGATGGCTATTGCAAAATGCCATATATCGGTTGCTATCGACATTTCCTGTTTTATCCACAGTAAGTATTGTTATTATATGCACATTCAGAAAGAAACAGATCAATCTTTCCAACAATGTGTAGCGTGGTTCATTGTTGCTGCTGGTTATGTAATAACATAGGTGTATTGATCGTTTAGGAAATCATCGCACCCGATGTGCAGATACTTTTTTAATCGTGTGTACACATACCTTCGAGACTTGAACGACGTGCGGTTAATGTTAATTAAGTTCAAAAGGATCCTGTGTGAAGATCTAAGATTTACTGAAGAGATTATAAACTTAGGTAATTGTGTGGCTGTGGTGGAAGTAAGTGTGGCAGACGGTGCAAACAGGTCGAGCTACCAAAGGTGGTTGTCTAGATCAACTTTTGGTAAATGTGAACCAAACGACAATTTGTGCTTTAATACAGATTCAAGTTCTGTTCGACTTCATGTAACTGATGTTGACGTACGAGTATTAATGTATTCCTGCGTTTCAAAGTTCTTTAAACGCATATCTTAGGTTAGTAAGTACACTAATTAATCAGCAATTAAACTGAATCTTAAGGCAACACTCACTACTTTTGTCATACTTCATAAAATTCAGTTAACCTCCTTTTTTATAATACTGTATTCATAAGCACACAATGCGGCAGACAAATACAACGAGCAAAAAACTATTCTCTCTGATCACTGTACGACCAGGGGATAAAAACGAGAACCAGAACGAGTAGATCCTGTTATGGCCAGACTCCCCACACACACCATTACAAGCAGCTCAATATCCACTAAGATTTGACGCGTATTAACACATAACTTGACCTCATTCAAGGCCTCAGCAAGTTATAGATCTACTCAATGTTTCAAGAGATCCGTAGGCAAAAACAAGAAAAACAAATGACTATCGAAACACATTATATTTCCTGACACCAAAAAGACACAAATATCGACCAAACTCAGTACAATTTTTGAATTTGTTCCTCATAAATGTAAGATGACTTTCACAGTATAAAAACAAACAAGGAATGTATATACAAAGTTGATATTCTCAAAGGTTCCCAAGTTATCCTTATTCCGTAACTGGATATGATAGAATGCATCAAAGTAAATAGATGACCTAAGTGGCGGTACAAACTTAAGACAGCCAACATGACCTGTAAATTGTACTCGGACTACCGTTGTGGAAAATCATAACGAGCCAAATTTGATGTTCCGGACCCAGGTAATATGAGACTGTTAAGCTCCATGTTGCCGCTGTAGTCACGGGAGGAAACTTTTCAGCTGAATGTGGACACAAGTCGACGCCGCAATACCTACAATAATTCCCATTTTATTCGTAGACGCGAACTAAAAATATTGCATCGGTTTTTGTTTCCGACTACAAATGTCACCATTACACTATACTTACACATTTCAGGAAAGAAAAATCCCCGGCAAGTACATAAAAGACTTTACAAGAATAATTTCCACATCATCTTTTGAGCGAAAATCCTTTGAAATAGATAACAAATATTATGGTAATAATATTATCACATGTTCATTTATGATTGTTTATGTTGCAAATGTTTTTAAATGTTTCAACGTAAAATGTGTTTATCTTTCCTGTTTATTTCAAACTTGTTTACGTTTCCAGACTTGCCTCTGGGTCCATTTCTGAAATAAATATTCCCTCCAAGTTGGAACCAACAAAACGCGCAACACACACACACTCACAGTTTAACTTGCTACATCAGGCGTTGAGTCACAGTGTGTGCAATTGTGTTGAATTTAATGATCCGAATAAGCCTTCTCCCATCGCAGCCCTGACGGAGCACACCATTACGGCCAAGTTGTGCAACAAACAGACGAATCTCACGTGCCTTTTACTACTGCACTACGACTACCGACACGACCACCGACACTACAACCACAAGCACGACCACCACCGGCACCACGACCACCACCGGCACCACGACCACCACCGACAACACGACCGCCACCGACACCAATACCACCGACACGACCAACTCCATGACCATAACAGACACCACGACCACTGACACTTTGACAACCAACCAGTTCCATTCCCAGTAATCACAACACTACCATCCGTACTACAACACCATTTCGACTACCACTACCTACAACAACAACAACCATCACCTCCTATTAACTCTAACCACCACAACTACTAACCACAACCTGACAACAATTTGCCAGACTCATAAAAAAAAATCACTAACCTCAACCCTAAAAACCAATAACCATAAACCACTAATGACAAATAACAATGACTAATAACCATAAACCTGACAAACACTTACCACAATCACTAACCACAAATAACAAACTAACCGCTTCCTCGACAAACCACTACCACAAACAACACCCCCTACTAACCACAACGTTAACAACCACAACCACTTCCAACCAGCACTAACCACTACCACCGATGCACGACTCCCCCAGTGTTAAGACGTGTGCATCTGCTGTCAGCGCCAACTTGGGAGGCTGTGTGCTATCTTACCTGCATTATGGACACTGGAGCGTAAACTGCATGTTTCACGGGGGTTGAGTGAGAGCCCCGCATATTGTATTGTCACGTGTGAAATACTGCCACCTAATATTTCTGGTGCGGTTGAGGGCAATGTATGTGTGTGTGTGTGTGTGTGTGTGTGTGTCAACACACACAACACATACCTTCACTCATTTACTCACTCTTACTCATTTTCACACTTTCTCTCACTCACACTCATCCTCACTGTCTTTCTCCATCCCTCCCCTCTCTCTCTGTCTACTTCGTTATTACTGTTCTCTCTTCTGTTTCCCCTTCTCACCCCCTTTCCCCCTTTTACCTCTCTCTCTCTCTCTCTCTCTCTCTCTCTCTCTCTCTCTCTCTCTCTCTCTCTCTCTCTCTCTCCCTCCCCCCCTCGATCCCACCCTCTGTCTTTCTCTTAGGTGGAGCGAGAGAGAGAGAGAGAGAGAGAGACGGAAGCTTGGTGATATAATAATAAATGAGACAAAAAAGCATTTGTAAACATAAGGATGATATTTTTGGGTTAATACTCGACAAAAATCGCCAAAAGTTCAATCACTGTAACTCTCCTGTTGAAGTATGTCTGTTGAGACAATTTATTGGTCAACTAAATAAACGAGAAAATGTGAGAGCCAATACCGTGTTACTGAATATCTGGGGTGGTGGCAGTTGGGGGTGGTGGTAGTTGGGGGGTGGTGGTAGTTAAGAATTGAGTGGCAGTTGAAATTGGTGGCAGTTCAAGGGGTGAGTGGTAGTTAGGGTGGTGTGCCAGTTAAGTGTGGTGGCAGTTGGGAGTGAGTGTTAATGAATTGAAATTGAGTAGTAGTTGAAATTGGTAGTAGTTAAGAATTGAGTAGTAATTGAGGAAGTAGTAGTAGTTGAAGAATTAATTAGTGGATTAAGGAGTGAAGTGTTGAGTTAGAATTGAGTATTAGTTAAGGAGTGAGTGGCAGTTAAGGGGAATTAGTGGCAGTTAGGTGGTGGTAGTTGGGGGTGGTGGTAGTTGGGGGTGGTGGTAGTTGGGGGTGGTGGTAGTTGGGGGGGTTGTTGGTAGTTAAGGGTGGTGGTGGTAGTTGGGGGTTGTTGGTAGTTAAGAATTGGTGGTGGTGGGGAATGGTTTTGGTGTGTAGAGGAAGCGGCCTTGCTTTATCACAATAAATAAAAACAATAGCGATCATGAACTTAAAAATCTCATTAAAATAATAACGTCAATATCAATTTCATGCGATTCAACTAAGTAAGAACGAACATCTACAGTACACAAATAACTGAAAAAGATATATATATAAATACTGTACGATGAGGAAGACGTCACAGATAATAATATTTAAAACAAAGACAATCACATAGTACAGCGTTCACCTCTACCAGTGGAAGCTTGGTGGAAAAGGCGGAAACTGACCAAGTAAATTTGAAAAAATGGCCAAAATGAATTTGGGAAGCTCACGAAGTAAGCTAGGAAAATGATAAATGCTCATGTCAACACTCGCTAACCTCACATAAAACAACGTGTCAACAGACTATTATAATGCATCTAGTCTGTTTGTTGACACGTTATTTGTCACATTGAATTGTCACATAATTATGTGACAATTCCCAAAATTAACCTAACCCCATTATTATTTCGTACTGTCTCCCGAGTTGATATTGGTGAAGGTGTTGGTGGCAGTGAGGGAGGATGATGGTGGTGGTGAAGGTGTTAGTGGCAGTGAGGGAGGATGATGGTGGTGGTGAAGGTGTTGGTGGCAGTGAGGGAGGATGATGGTGGTGGTGAAGGTGTTGGTGGCAGTGAGGGAGGATGATGGTGGTGGTGGTGAAGGTGTTGGTGGGAGTGAGGAAGGATGGTGATGATGGTGTTGGTATTGTTGGCAGTGAGGGAGGATGGTGGTGGTGAGGTGGTGTCGGTTGTAAGGAGGAAAGGAAAAAGGTGAGGTGGTGGTGATGAAAGGTGGGAGCTGGAGGAGTTTACAGGAGGTACACACAAATATATATAATAATGAAAGCAAGAAACACGTCTACAAAATAATAGAAAAACATTCACAGTATACGAACGTTCTATGGGGAGGGAGGGAGGGGGGGAGAGGGGAGGGGGGAGGGAGGGAGGGAGGGGGAGGAGGGAGGTGGGAGGGAGGAGGGACACAACTCTCCCCCTTCCCGCAATTCAACTTATGAAGAAGAAAATCCTCCCGTTAGTGTTGAAATAATAGAAGGAAATTATTCAACCTTTCAAAGTGTAGTTTACTTTCCTACTCAAGCACGTGTACGTCTGTGTGTGTGTGTGTGTGTGTGTGTGTGTGTGTGTGGACTCGTCATGCTTGACCTTCCTCTCATTAGGCTTCAATTCTTATTAGCAACACTTCAAAATTCATAAAATCAATCATGTTTTATATGTTTACTGCATTATGGAGCTTTGTTGGGGATACCATAAGAAAATTAGTTTCATGTATACCGATCATTACCAAGCATCACCTATCAGTTCTCTGCAACGGTTTACCGAATATTATACAGTATGTTTTACTGTAATGTTTACGTACAGTAAGCCCTCACGACCAAACACTTAAATGTTTGCATCTGTGAGTGCAAATTTGTCCGTGGTGAGTCTTGAACGTATAATTGCACAATATTCTTCTTCAATTGGTCTAATCGTCTCAGACACTGACATCGGACAGAAGAACACCAGAATAACCGGACGGGAAACTAAATACCATCTTTGCATGGAAACAAATAAAGCATTAACAATAATTACCAACTACATCCCTCTCGACATAATCTTTTTTTAATATGACAACTTACACTGATCCAACAGTGACGAGTCTAAAATACCACATAATTTACATAAATAAATCATGGTAATGATGACCTTGTCAGCTTCTGAAATAGTCGAGAAGTTCACCAACCTATGTTGAGAAGTAATGTTGAAGAGTAAATACATGCAGCATAATCTCTGGTGAGGACCACAGCGACAACACCTGTTTGTAAAGGGACTTCAGGACGTTAACTCCCAAGAGGAATCTCACGGCTTTCACCTTAACACGGAGCAAAGGTCTCGTGCTTACATTAAGACATTTTTTTTATGTTCTCATAAAAATTTAGTGGATAAGCTCCAACATTAACCTTACGGCTTACGTCCACAGGAACTCTCAAAATAAACATTTCCAGCCCTCAAGGGTCTTAAAGCCTGTGTGCACTCGTAAGCCTGATGTCTCACGCTCTCTCAAGACCCCGTCCCTAAATTTTCACAATTTTAACTTTATGGTCTTGACTCCCTTAATAACGTCACATGTACAATAATGTGAACGAGACGAAATAGGCTGTAAGGAATATTCAATCCCATGTTCTGAAGGAATCTGATGAAACACGACATTTCATCACGTCTTAGACCACTAAAGTATCTTAATGCCTTCTTAATGCCTTCACTCAACGACACAAACTACTCATGAACCTCAGCCAATCTACTGTATATCCCTTAACAACACTCGGCACACTCCACCTCTATATTACCTCACCAAAGGCGTTCACAGGAGAGGAACATCACTGAGAAGGAGGAGCGTCAGGAAATAAGCGAAGATTTGGGCGTAGATTATATTATGCTTTATATTCTTGGTATGAAATTATGTATGAGAGTGTTGATGTGTACGTAATACAGAAATTTCCATTCTTCACTGCTTGCTCAATGGTCGTATGTTCAATAGGACTTAATTCATCACCTCACGGTCAGCACAGGTACTTTAATAACTCCCTAAAACAAATTCCTGTGTACGAATATGAACTTGGGACCATTAGTGAACGTGAAAAACATTATTAGTTTACAAAACTCGCCGTCACCGATATGTTACTACAGGGTGTTGAGTGGGAGAGAATGTTATACAATAACTATCATAGAATTTTGTAAGCTGATATATTTTTCGTCTTTATACAGAACTATTTATACATAAGAAATTGAATAACATTGATGTAAGTGGCCTCAAAGGTTTTATTTTTTTTCTAGAAATTAAATAATGTTATTTTAATATACAGTACGTAGACGCGTTAACTGGTTCTTTGATTGAAAAATTATATATATATATATATATATATATATATATATATATATATATATATATATATATATATATATATATATATATATATATATATATAGATATATATCACCAATAATTATTAAGGCATAAAATGACAGTGGGTTTGGATTAGTTTAATAATTGAGATACTGAAGGTAGGTGCTAGCTTGCCAAGCAACAGGTGTCACCATGCATCACGTGACAACAACTGAGGACTCCTACTAAAACTTGAACTGATGCTAATACTGTAATTATTAATACTTCAGGTCGTTTGAAGATTAGCCCCAACTTATCTCATCATAAAATAAACCACCCTAACCTAACCTAAACCCCTCCCAGGCAGAGTTAGGGTGCTAATCACCTGGTGAAACAGGCTGCTGGTTGGAGGAGGGGCTAATCTTCACCTGACCCAATACTTCTGCTAAACACCACCAAAATGTCTCGGGTTATTACACTGCACCATCACTGATTACCGAAAAAGTTATATTAATAATTTAATATGAATACAAGTTATGATAGAAATTCCGTTTACCAGTTACATAATATACAGAAACATAAGAAATGTTCAAGTTACACTCGGGAATTAACCTCATTCTCTGTAAGGTTCAAAGTACCGTTTGTGTACACTGATCACCTCCACTACTGTTATACTCAGGGGACGGAAACTAACAGGGAGGCAGGTTAGTTGCACTGGTAATTAAACACCCTAAGCTAACTAATCGCCAACCTAACCTATCGCTAACTTAACCTAACGCTAACCAAACCTAACCTACCGGGAACCGAACCTAATCTACCGCTAACCAAACCTAACCTACAGGGAACCGAACCCCCATATTAGGTTGGTAGTCGGTTTTGTGTGTTGTTCTCACTATTCACAAATGTAATGACGCAAGACGTTTAATAATGTTTAAGTGAAGTGTGAATTAGTCATGCTTTTGGGAGAGAGAGAGAGAGAGAGAGAGAGAGAGAGAGAGCTTAGTTCCACAAGTTTCCATGTCTGTTATCGGGCGGAGTTCTCTCTAACATTTAATATACCCACAGAAGAGTACAGTATTGTTAGATGCTGGCCATGGGAAATCCGGTGTTATATTCACATAAATTTGACCATAGGTTTCCACGTGTCCCGAATGGCTTGGTTCACGCCCATTACGCTGTAACTGTACATTGTAACACATGTCTATGGTAGCAATGGTCTCCATTAGCTTGACGTAAACTATTACAGATATGCATGTGTGTATGTGTGTGTGTGTGTGTGTGTGTGTGTGTGTGTGTGTGTGTGTGCGTGTGTGTGTGTGTGTGTGTGTGTGTGTGTGTGTGTGTGTGTGTGTGTGTGTGTGTGTGTGTGTGTATGTATAACAATAATAATAATAATAATAATTAACGGTTTATTGAAAAAAAATTGCAGCCCGAGGGCTGAAAACATACATTAGACAAAAATGACTTATTACATACAAAGACATGGTGTAGGTGGGTCATTTAACAAAAGCTTTCATTATCAAAAGGAGAAGGAACAGGCCAACCGGCCTATTGCAGACTTCTTATTTTCTTTTCTTATGTTCTTATTCTGCAGCCGAATCAACTAGGGGCGTACACCCCAGTGACCCACTATCACTACAGGATTCGAACCGCTGACCTGTGAGTCAATAGGTGATTGCCGCATCCACTCAAATATCTCGGCCAGTGTAATATCAGCCAACTCGTGAAGGCGGATATTTTTTTTTTTTTAGGGCAATATCTATCATAAAGTCGATACAGAATATAGCCATTTGTCACATTTTTTACCCTGTAGTCGTGGTGCAATATCATACGAAAAAATGAAACAGTGAAAAAGTAATTAAACACGTGCACGATATATAACATATTGGCGACATTTTTCGCTTAGTAAGACTGGCGTTTTGATGTCCTGTGCATACTGTATATGAGCAAAATCAATGTTATCACGGTTATTTCAAACACACCAGAGACAAAGGTTATATCTATGGTTATGGTAAATACTCTGTTATTATTAGTGTAGATATTCAATTAGGTGTTTACTGAAAAGAATAATACCCCAGAAGGAGAAAAAAAATCCCACTACCGTTTTCTTGGATAAATAAATAGTTGTTTTTCATAAGTCTGCCCTTCAACAACTAATGTCTTTAAGCACATAACTAAATCCGTTCCGATACTCCTAACAATTCCTTTAGTTTACATCTCTATTCTGAGGAGTAGGACATAATTTAAACTCAATAACAGCAACACGTAACTAAAATTCATTCAATTATTTTTTTTCCTATTTTTTACACACTACAAGAATTTAATAATGTATTCGGGAGTTCACTTTTTTCTACTGTTATTTTTATTTCTTTTTTACGATAACAAACAACGAAAAAAAATCGTATATTAGACTCGCTGCGATTTACAAGGGCGCTAAGAGTCAACAAATTCTTAAACCGGTAGCTGTGATATAACCCTAATTTATGAAAATACGTATAATCCTACCATTACTTATGAAAGGTGTTACAGTAGCCTTAAG
This sequence comes from Homarus americanus, assembly GCF_018991925.1. Classification (NCBI taxonomy): domain Eukaryota; kingdom Metazoa; phylum Arthropoda; class Malacostraca; order Decapoda; family Nephropidae; genus Homarus; species Homarus americanus. Next base: position 9,436 of record NW_024751078.1, read on the forward strand.
CTTCACAACGTCTACACAAATGGTCCAAGCACGAAACGAAATTTACCGAGTCTTTTCTTTGCGTCATGTTTGGCTATAGAAGCAGTTCCAACTTGACAGATTGGAATTAACTAATTTCCTTTATTTTCAGTATTTTATCGATCATGATATAAGTGAACGATATTACTTTGTTGTTATTGACAGATTATTTTTGCCCAATTAATTACTATAGGAAACAATTTTGAAACTATTCTCGCCCTTTAACCTCCTGTGTACGGGATCTCTCTGCTGAATAATAGTCAAGAGTTACCTAAATAAAATATTGAAAATGGCGCCCAGTACCGAAGGGGAATTAGGAGATAGTTTACTAAGATCATAAAACACTTTAGTTAGTCACCTTGGGTATAATTTCACAGCGTTTTCTTTGGCGAGATTTCCATGTCCAGCTGGTCAAACATTACAATAAAACCTACAAGTGTTGAAAAGTGTTAAGATACATTTTTAGTGACACTGTATAATCAAGATATACATAGACAATTTTATGTATCAGTATACCTAAGTACATAATCATTAATGAAGAAATCGATACATACTATATATAATAATACATATCTATATCTATCTAGGCTTATGCTTCTATAAAGATGTCAGAGAATAATTAAACATTTTAAAAAACAAAAGAATTCCCGTTGACAGACAAAGTACATAAAGCAATCTTGATAATGGGTCGTGGTATTATAGTATATCCTATAGTTTGTGATATAACTACAATACTGACCTACAATACATGACGTATGTGAGAGATATCGTAAAGTGATGTCCCAAAGTTCCTGATTGTACTATAATTAATGATGATATGTTGGTTTTATACGACGAGAATGAACAAGAAGAAAGTATGATGTATCGTAATTTTATATCCATTATTTCGTGATAAAATTACAATATGTTCAACAATATGATCACATGAACACAGTAAGTCGTTTGTGTCAGGGATTACCATTAGTACACTAAATTTCAAGTTTGATTTCGAGAAAGAGAGTCGTGAATCGAGACACTTGAAGCTGTTAGGTTCGGTTAGGATAGGTTAAAGAATATTCTGGTTAGGTTTATGTGTATCCTGATTAGATTAAGTTTATTGATATCCTGGTTAGGTTAAAAGTTTATGGATATTTTGGTTAGATTAGGTTAGCTTAATTGATACCTTGGTTAGGTCAGGTTAGATTAATGTTAGGTTAGGTTAATGGATATCTAGATTTCTTAAGGTTTTGAGAAAGGAAGAACTGAAATTTGATTATAGATGAAACATCAAAAGAAAAAGCGGAAACCTACTGTAGTTTTAGGATTAGGAAAAGAAATTAAGTCAAACTGGAAATCTTATGTAGAAATGGATACTGCAGCTCACACTAACTACAGCGAGCACAACAGGTGTAGTGTGGGAGGAGAGCCAGTAGGATAAAACCCAGTATAGGACAAGACTTAGAGACGAAGGATGTGTTTCGATAATGAGAAAAATAATGTGAATTCAATTAAACAATACATATATTTTAATGTTAATAAGTACAAGAGGCACAGATTTATATTAGGCAAGGATAAAAAAAATAAGAGGTAAAGAACTGAGAGAGACAGACGATAACACGAAACAAAAGAGACACAATGTCTTAGAACTCTCGAGTCTACCTCAACAAACACGGACATGCAACAACTGAGAAATTATTAAATTAGCTAGGAAACAGTCATTAAGACATCATTAGACATGAGAGAAGTATTAACCATCTTTCTACCATTATTGTTTACCATTCCTTCTCCCCGACTCTCTAACACTGACTAGAAGAATGACGAAAAGGAGAAAGATTTTGTTGAAGAAAACCCGCGGTAAAATTACATTTATATTCAATGTTCTACAATACACGTATTTTGTATCTTCCTCACACACGGACCGTAGTTACAGCCACTAAAATATCGCCATAAAATCTTTATGTTAACAAGATTTCCGGTTATTCCCGCCAGGGGATTAACGGCGGCGGGGGAGATTTGGACTGTGATACCTAGAGTAAAATCAGGGCCATGTTAAGACCGGGTCGCCAGTTAGGGCCGATAAAGACTTATCAGATACTTTTACGGTCTTCCTTTGCCGATTGTTTATGTCAGTGAGGCTAACGTCAGCATCAACGTTGTTCCAGCGGTGTTGTTGTAGACATTCCATGCCAGTACGTGACGTAATGTTATTATTTACACTAGTTGTCTGTCTGTGTGGTGTTCATCCAGAAGTTGTGTATATTGAGGGCATACACAGACGTATGTTGGGGACATACATACATACATACATACATACACACCAAATCATACCATACCATACCATACATACACACACACACCATACCATACATAGGACTGTCTCATTTCATCCTCCTACTCACAACTACTACGACTACAACAACTACTGCTACTACTATTATCACTACTACTACTTTTTTTAAACGTGGCCTCCAGCCTCCCCCAATAGCCACACCTTCGCCGCCATTTTATTACCTTAAAATTAAATATCCTAATAAATAAGTAGCTACCCTAGCTGTGTTGAGTTAGTTGAGCCGCAGATCTATGGGGCATTCAGTGACTGTAGCCTCATAGTCAATATCTGCAACTGTTGTCGGCTTTGGGGCCGATGCTCTCGTTCCCCTGAGGCAGAGCAAAGTCGACCTAAAGAGAGAGGACAGTCGACATCTCAGCCATGCTGCAACATAACTTCTGGGCTGCTGCTTCTGTTCGGATAGCACCTCCGCGAGTCTGGCGTAGAAGCATCTTGCACTTGGTCCCATCCCACCAGAGGTTGTGAACACTAGAGGAGTGAAGCTGCCTTGATCAACGTTCTGAATTCTCTCCCCATATGCCCTTATCTTGTCGTTCTTGTTCCTCCTGTGTGCGACTCGAGAGCTAAGTTACGGTGACATGCGGCCATGAGATAAAAAAATCCTGATGTCGAAGAAGGCTCCCTGTCCCCGCGTCCAAAATCCTCGAGCACTGACGTCAACACGGGCTTCGTTGGATGTGTTTTAAGTCCTATGTTGGAAATTCTCACCATCCAATGGAAGGAGGGTCGGTTCTACCCTGATATCACGGCAGATTTCCTTTAACATATTTGCTGTGAGATCCCTTACTTTGTCATGCCTCATGCACTACTACTACTATCACCACAACCACCATTGCCAATCCTACCACCACGCACCAACTCATGAACACTCACCAATACGCTATAAAAATAAACCTTACCACTAGACAACACAGAGGAACTCAGGAAGGACCTACTACATATCACTTCAAAGGCAGAGTTCTTGAGCCAAATATTGAATGCGGACTTCAAACATGAGAGACAAGAACAACTCGGTCCCTCTCTGTGTGCAAGTTGTGTATTGTGATGTTCCCAGTGGAGGTGTCCGGGAAGGAGGAGGAGGAGGAGGAGGAGGAGGAGGGGGAGGAGGAGGAAGAAGAAGAGAAGGAGGAGGAGAGGAGAACAGGGGGAATAGATTGGAAAATGGTGTGAAGAAGAATGGGGAGAGGATCCAGAAAGGTTGGTTGGTATAGACAAGGAATATGAGAAGCAAGGAAGAAATGGAAAATGAGGAAGTAAGGATAAAGAAAACATTCAAAAGGAGGATTGGAAGAATGGGTGAAGAGGATTGAAGGATGGAAAAAGAGGGAAGGATAGATAAAGAGAAGTTAGGACAGAAAAAAGAATATGAAAGGACGGGTAAAAAAATGGAAAGGCGAAGAAAGAAAAGCAAGGATAAAAGAGGAGAAGGAGAGGTGGAGAAAGAGAAAGGAAGAATGAATAAGGAGGAAGGGAGGGAGGGAGGGAGGGTGGGACGTACGGAGGAGTTGATAGATGGAAGGGGGGGGGATGGATGGAGGGAGGGAGGAAGGGGAGATAAAGAAGGGAGTGATGAAGAGGGAAATAAGGCAGTAGTCATTTGTGGCAGAGAGAGAGAGAGAGAGAGAGAGAGAGAGAGAGTGTGTAAACCACATTAGTAATTTGTGGCCGTGTGTGTGTGTTGAGAGAAGAGCGGGGAGGAGTGCAGCAGACACACAACAAATGACCTGGGATATTATCTTGAGGCACGCCGGGTGGGGGAGCTAGGGAGGGGGAGGTTAGAAGTGCTGGCAAGAAAAATGAGGG
>NW_024751079.1:0-16085 GCF_018991925.1 Homarus americanus
ATTCCTTGTAAGACCAGGAATATTTTGAATATAAATGTCATATATTTTGCACAAAAGATAACATAGTTACCTAGAAAAATTTTTTATCTAAAATTTGTATGTTTAATGCAAAATATATGATGTTTATATTCAAAATGATCACCAAATTATAAGAATTCCAGCAATGTAAATTATATTCTGACCGGGTAATTTGTATGAATTTTATGAGCTAAAACAAATATCTTCAGTTAATAAAAAAAAAATAATCTTCCTGTTTCCACTTATCTGTCAATCAAAATTACCCCACCTTACACCTCCCCCTCCTCTTCTTCCAACTGCGCGGTCAGTCCCAACCCTCCCCCCAACCCCCCACCAATCCTACCTTCCAGAGTTTTTAACATTTAGTATTAAATAATACCTCAGATTAAAGTTAGGATAATATAATTGACATTGCTGGATTCCTTGTAAGGCCAGGAATATTTTGAATATAAATGTCATATATTTTGCACAAAAGATAACATAGTTACCTAGAGAAAAAATTTTATCTAAAAATTGTATGTTTAATGCAAAATATATGATGTTTATATTCAAAATGATCACCAAATTATAAGAATTCCAGCAATGTAAATTATATTCTGACCGGGTAATTTGTATGAATTTTATGAGCTAAAACAAATATCTTCAGTTAATAAAAAAAAAAATAATCTTCACGACACTATCTGTCAATCAAAGTACCCCACCTTGCCTCCTCCCCTCTTCCAACCGCGCGGTCAGTCCCAACCCTCCCCCCCACCCCCCACCAATCCTCCCTTCAAGAGTTTTTAACATTTTGTATTAAATAATACCTCAGATTAAAGTTAGGATAATATAATTGACATTGCTGGATTCCTTGTAAGACCAGGAATATTTTGAATATAAATGTCATATATTTTGCACAAAAGATACCATAGTTACCTAGAGAAAATTTTTTATCTAAAAATTGTAAGTTTAAAGCAAAATCTATGATGTTTATATTCAAAATGATCACCAAATTATAAGAATTCCAGCAATGTAAATTATATTCTGACCGGGTAATTTGTATGAATTTTATGAGCTAAAACAAATATCTTCAGTTAATAAAAAAAAAAAATAATTCTTCACTGGGTAACAGATGGTCGGTCGGTCCCTCCCTCCCCCCCACCCCCACCAACCGTCCCAAGGAGATGTGTGGGATAACCACTAAATTTTAATAAATAATACCTCAAACTAAAGTTAGGATAATATAATTGACATTGCTGGATTTCTTGTAAGACCAGGAATATTTTGAATATAAATGTCATATATTTTGCACAAAAGATAACATAGTTACTCTGAGAAAAATTTTTATCTAAAATTTGTATGTCTAATCCAAATATATGATGTTTATATTCAAAATGATCACCAAATTATAAGAATTCCAGCAATGTAAATTATATTCTGGCCGGGTAATTTGTATGAATTTTATGAGCTAAAACAGGCAGTCAGGCAGGGTGGCGGGTGGGGCAAATCTAAAAATAGCGTCTCGAGCCGGACACTCGCCGCGTATATGTGGAAAAAATCCGTGTTAAGTGAAAGTTCAGCTCTGGCGAGGCACCGCGTATATGATAAAACGCGTTAAGTGAAACCGCGTTAGGCGGGGTAATACTGTATATATATATATTACCTCGCGTTTCTTACCAGCTGGATTCGGTAAAATGCTACTGACACCACATAAGAGGCACGGGCAGTTTCCCAATGAGGTTCACGGCGCCATCAGCTCGATGAACAGGCTTTGTGTGAAATATAACAGAGTCTAGAACTGCTTTTAGTGTCCTTGTGGCCTAGCCGGTAAGCGTTCCCTAGTCACACCCAGTAGGTCGAGGGTTCGATTCCTTGCTGGTGAGGTCGTTGATTATATATATATATATATATATATATATATATATATATATATATATATATATATATATATATATATATATATATATATATATATATATACAGTATATATATATATATATTTTTTTTTATTACTTTTTAATACTTCTAATAACTAATATTTGTTTTCTCTTCATTTCCACAACTCTTATAAATATTTTTGCATTACTCTGTGAGTGGGCAACATACTGTAGTTAGTTTTTATAGTGAGTGAAGTGATAAATAGTCCTATATATGGACCCTTCCAACATTTTTGGGTATCAAACAGGAAATTGGTGACTCAGTCTCTGATAGCCAGTCATCTAATAATTCACAGGAACTAGTGGCAACTGATAGTGAGGAAGAATTACCACAAATTAGCCAAATAAAGTTCCACATAGAGTTAACACCTACCGACTCTTTAGCTAGCTGTGAAAATTTCATTGATTCTCAGTTTAAGGATTTACACAGTAGACAATTAAGGTCAGGTAACATTTACCCATTGCCTTCACCTGCTACTAAGGCTAGTGCTTTACCTAACACAACAAAAATGGCAATAGGTGGTTCTACTAACCCACAGACTACATCGGTCTGTCAAACGGTAAAGCTACTTCCAAATAACATTAAGGTACAAGAGTTTACTGCCGAGAATCCTGATTATACTAGTTTAGCATTTTTGCATAAATGCGAAGATGTAATGAGAAATAACGATGTCACCAATGACATAGATAAAATTTCATACGTCCAAAGCCTTATCAAAACCAGTAGTTGGGCAGCTAGAGGTATCTATGCTTCACCCATTGACGAAGAAACGGATGATGATCAAACATTTAGGAAGCAATTCATTTCCTTTTTTGGATCGGGCGCCAAAGGAAGTCCACTTTCTTGGATTTTTAAGATGGAAGAGCAGACAGGTGACACTCTGCTCACACATGAAGCACAAGACGCCCAAATTTGTGTGGGACTCACTAAGATAGACCTAAAATTTTACATGGATTCCTCAGATTGGTTCGATAAAAATGACAACTTGTCTAAAGTAAATTTCTACAGGATTATTAATTCCTTCAGTTTATCTTGTCATCAAATGAACCCTTACGCACGAAAGCCCAAAAGAAAGAGTTTAAAAAAGGGATTAAACTTGTAGAATACATAGAAGAAATTGCGGAACCCAAGGAAAATATTCCTAGGGCGATGTCAGTGGCACCAGTCACCAGCTTCAAGGAACAACCACAGTCTGACATGGGAATCAAACACAAAAAGATACCTTCATGCAAAGTCTGCAAACGTAAGGGGCTTACCACAGAAAAATGCTGGTTTGCAGGACAAGCAGATATGTCCCGAGCCAGCCAGAGACAAGATCGAAGAAAAGAATCCTCGCAGGACTTTAAAATTTCAGATTGTCCTGCTAAACCAAAAACTCCAAAGGGACATTACACAGGAAATAAAATGTCTCCAAACACTAAAGGCACTCCGAATAAATGGTGTATATTACATCAGTCTCCATACCACAACACAGAAGATTGTAGAAATATACAGCGTATGAGGCAAGAAATGGAAAATCGACGGGAGACAAGTATACAGCCTTCCGGGGAAGAGGAGCGCGTCCAGCAACACGATCTAGGACAGCATCAACGGTTCAAGAAAACAACGCTTCCATCACCGGCTCATTAATCGCCTCGTTAAACAAAGTGGAGGTGTTGACTGTACCACTGTGTATGTGTGTCAATCTCATTACTATACGAATAAATACAAATCCGAAGACTATCTGGCACCTCCCCCCCCCCTCAGTAGCGGTGTTATGATAAATGCAATACTAATGAGCAAGAGTTTCACGCCTAGGTTACTAACGCTGCCCACACCATCGTCCACACACACCATTAACTTACTAATCGTCTCTCACTAATATATGTAGCTGTTATCTGGTTTGAATGGTGTTTTGTCAGTAATTTGTTTCTAATGGTGGTTTAATAATCGTCTTTTACCAATCGTGTCTTACGAATCATCTATTCACTGATGATGTGGTATCAATTCCCTCTTACTAATCGTCTCGTTCTAAATTATCTATACACAACCAATATTTCATAACAACAACAACATTGACTACTACTACTACTACTATTAATAATGATAATAATAATAATAATAATAATAATAATAATAATAATAATAATAATAATAATAATAATAATAATAATAATAATAATAATAATAATAATAATAATAAAAGCCTGGTCACAACTCCAGAGCGAAAACAATATTTGAATTTCAGGTATGAATTATGCAAATAAGTCTGTATCTAAATTGTATTCATATTTTACTCTGGCCACGCGGCTGTAAACAAGTTGTAATAACAATGTTCAAAATAACAGAGAGAGAGAGAGAGAGAGAGAGAGAGAGATGGAGATGAAAGAATGCACGGAGAGAAGTATGTAGATATAAGCAGACAGAGAGAAAGATGCATGGGGAAAGGAGTTGAGAGAGAGAGACCGACCCTGGGGAACCTTTTACACCTACTTTTACGTATAGTATATTTGTCTCTCGTAACAAGGGGAAACCGAGAGACTCCAGTGAGAGGGGGGGGGGAAGACTCAATGTAACTGTAATAACGCCATCTTGACGGTGTGATCTTTGTGTCTTTAGTTTAATTGCCTCATTAGATACACCTCGAGACGAGGAGCCAGCCAGGGTGGAGGATATTTTACCCTTGAGAAAATTTAACAAGTTGAATCCACGTTTTTGGAGGGTGTCCTGCATGGCAGTGAACAGTGACATCCGTACGTGTTCTGGGTATCAAGTTCTATCTACAGGAGCGAACACAAACACCTGTATAGTTTTCGTAGGTTCTATTTACTGGATAAACAGATATGTACACAAGGGAGGTTGCACTCCTTACTCTGTATGGGGGTCAACTAGCCTCTAGGGCGACATGTGGTAAGTGATATATTAGCAGCTTCCATATGTCGCCAGGCACATTAATTAAGCATGTGGGACATGGTAAATACATTGCCACACGCTGCTAGCTAGGCTGAATAAATAGTGTATATAAATGGAGTACATACATAATATACATACAGCATACATAATATACATACAACATTACCCACATGACTCTGGCCTATATATACCGTTAGTGAATATGAGGTATTTCTTTGTGTATGAACCTCTGTCCTGCGTGGCAGTGAGAAGTGACACCACCCTCAGTGTCACGACTTGACTGAATTACTCAGAATAGGCAAACTGTACTCCAAGCTTTGTCAATAAATTTGTTAAACTAAAGAAAAAAAACACGTTTTTGGATTTTCTCGATTTTCAAGAGATTTTTTTTTCAATCCGTAAAGAAGTAGAGTTAAAACACACAAGCTTTCTGGCTTATCTGATACTACCTAAAATATCCCTGCAAAATATCAATACAAAATATCCCTACAAAATATCCCTACAAAATGGCCTCCAAATTACACTAAGACTGTAAGGTAAGTGGTGGATATTATTCTTTTATCCACATATACCTGGAGAAAATTGGTATCGCGGGAATATGTCTCTCCTCCAGGGTTATAAATCGGGCTCTCGCGTACCACCAATCTTGTTTGACTTGGCGGAACATCACCGTAAAACTGCCTTACGCGCCTCAACGACCAGAGACTGACCTCCTTCTGTCTGTGTGTGTGTGTGCCAGGAGGTGTTTGAGGGGATTGTAAGGCTCAGGAGAAAAATCATCCAACACACACACACACACACACATCCTTGACCACCGAAGGGACCTTTATGCTAGGAATGGGGTGCATCTGTCTAAGGATGGGGTGGCAACCCTGGCTGACTCTCTCGAGAGGGCAGTTCAAAAGATGCCGAAGTCTTTAAACTGCTAGGAGAACATATGAGCACGGGAGTGGAGGAGACTGCAGTGGGAGCGGGTAAACAAAGTGAAAGGTGTCAGGGAAATAGTGCTAGGAATTATGACAAAGCTAAATTAGGCAGGGAGTTAAAACCTAAACACGACAAAGAGAGGACTCAAAACACGACTAACTTAAATGTCTACTTCGCAAACAGTAGAAGTATGAGAAACAAAATGATCAGGGCGTTGGTATGTACCGAAAAAGTCCATATAATAGCATTCACCGAAACATGGATAAGCCTAGACTCGCGTGAGTTACCTGTCGAATACTAAATTACAGGTTATAAATTATTCCATACCGATAGGCAGATTAGGAAAGGAGGCGGAGTAACAATCTATTGTATGTCAGGGATAATCTGAAGTGTGAAATAAATAAGGAAATAAAAACTGAGCAGAATACAAAAAAAAATGGATAGAATTAATCGATGGTAGGGAAAAATTAATCACAAGAGTAATATATAGACCTCCTAATCTTGATAGCAAAGTCTGTATAGTAGACGACTTTAACTTTAGCCAAATAGATTGGATTGACCTTACTGGTAACGCAGAATCAGAGGATTTTCTTGAAACAATCCAGGACTGTTTTGTAAGCCAACATATAACCGAACCCACCCCAAAGCCGACAACAGTTACAGATATTAACTACGAGGCAACAGTCACTGAATGCTGCATGGATCTGCAGCTCAACTAACTCAACACAGCTAGGGTAGTTACTTTTGTATTAGGATATTTAATTTTAAGGTAATAAAATAGTGTCGAAGGTGTGGCTATTGGGGGAGGCTGGAGGCCATGTAGTCGTAGTAGTCTAGGGTGATTAAAAAGTTTTGTTAACCAGAAGATAGATTACATTTATTACACATAAATTATATAACATATGCAAACTTTACAGAACAAGAACATTCCATGTGTGTGCTTCAAATTAATGATTATCATTGAAGACACAACACTACTGGCCTTGAGGAACACACCGAGGCCTTGAGGGACACACCAGGGCATACTGGGTCACGACTCAACGGTCTCACAGTTTCATCGTCCGTAAGTGTGAGCGGACTTTTCTGTCAGATGTTTGCAGATAGAGATCTTTTTTCTCATAGTCGAGAGCACAGCGGTAGCTCCTGAGAAAACCATAACCTATTATAAAGTCAAAGGTGCTCATGTCCCTCACCTTTATGTTCTCAGCCCTCAAGAAGGTTAACCCTTTCATATGGATCTCGACGTTGCTGGGGTTCACGCCCCACGATTCAAGATTTTTAGCGACGTGGGTGGCGACAATAAAGTCAGGCTCACCTGACTCTATCTTTATTTTCATTCGGGGACCCTCGCATGACGGGGTTAAATATGCGTTGGCATAGAGATACTGTGACGCAGGAATAACTTGTCTCTTCCAGTATCCTGGCTCATTGTCCCTGATGTACAGTTCAGATTCTGGCTGCCATCTCTGGATGGTGCGAGTCTTTTGCAGGAGTGAACTGCCGATCTTGTTTTCATAACCCTTAGACGTTGAAGGGAGCACACGCGCTCTGCAGGTTATTTTGATGTCGTGGTTGAACTATATCTCAACATTATTAGTGCAACCAACCCGCATCTTCTGGTACTTTAGACCAGATTCATACACGGGCTTTCGTCTCCATCGACACTGTCGACCAAGGACTCCGACGCTGAGGGCAGACTCGTGAGTAAGGTCCACCTTGCCCACCCCGGAGTCCACCAGGAACTGACAAGGCTCCTCGTTGATAGTGGTTGAAACGTGCTGTGAGTCCGTCAAGCAGACAGGGATAGTGTCTATATCGCAAACGGGGAAGTCACAGGTTTGAGGCGCAGGATCAATATATAACCTAAAGGTGTTATCGGGGAGGTCCTCTAGTTCCCAGCACCACCTACGGACACATGGGCCACAACTCATTAAGTCCTTAAGGAACCAAAAGGGTCCTTTGTTCGCCAACCTTGCACTCCTACGAACACCAGCTGGCGGCACCACACGGGAGCGAAGGTGAATTGCTCCGCGCTCTGTCTTGCGGGGGAACTTCATAATGTGTTTTATGCTTCTCGTAAACTATTCTGTTAGGTCTAGTTTAACGAGATTAACACTTGAATATTTATAGTAAGAGGTATGTGTGTGTGTGTGTGTGTGTGCACAGTAGTAGTAGTAGTATCGTGGTAGTAGTGAATATGTGCGTGGTAGTAGTTGTAGTAGTACTAGTCTCGTGGTAGTAGTGAATATGTGTGTGATAGTAGTAGAAGTAGTAATAGTGGCAGTAGTAGTAGTCTCGTGATAGTAGTTAAAATGTCTCGTGGTTGTAGTGAAGATGTATGTGGTAGTAGTTGTAGTATTAGTAGTAGTAGTAGTGAAGATGTGTGTGGTAGTAGTAGTGAAGATATGTGTGGTAGTAGTAGGAGTAGTAGTAGTAGTAGTCTCGTGATAGTAGTTAATATGTGTGTGATGGTAGTAGTATTAGTCTCGTGGTTGTAGTGAAGATGTGTGTGCGAGTAATAGTAGTAGTGGTAGTAGTAGACTTGTAGTAGTATAGTTGTGTGTAATAGTAGTCTCGTGGTGGTAGTGAAGATGTGTGTGCGAGTAATAGTAGTACTGGTAGTAGTAGACTTGTAGTAGTAAAGTTGTGTGTAATAGTAGTCTCGTGGTGGTAGTGAAGATGTGTGTGGTAGTAGTTGTAGTAGTAGTAGTAGTAGTAGTAGTAGTAGTAGTAGTACTAGTAGTGAAGATGTGTGTAGTAGTAGTAGTAGTAGTAGTAGTAGTAGTAGTGAAGATGTGTGTGGTAGTTGTAGTAGTAGTAGTAGTAGTAGTAGTAGTAGTAGTAGTGATGATGTGTGTAGTAGTAGTAGTAGTAGTAGTAGTAGTAGTAGTAGTAGTAGTAGTAGTAGTAGTAGTAGTAGTAGTAGTAGTAGTAGTAGTAGTAGTAGTAGTAGTAGTAGTAGTAGTAGTAGTAGTAGTATAGGAATCCTTCAGACCTCTACGTAGTAAACAACAAGGCTCTACGAGGTGATACCATCCTACAGTCGACCGAGGGAACAACACAGGGAGACCCCGTTGCAATGGCAATGTATGCAATAGGCCTATCAGTGCTCCAACAAGAAATAAAGTATGAAACAACTGGGGTCAAACAAGTGGCATATGCTGATGACCTCACAGGAGCAGGAAAAGTGGAGGACATCAAAAAGTGGTGGGACCTGGTATCATCGCGAGGTCCACATATAGGGTACCACCCTAACGCCAGCAAATCCTTCCTCATCGTGAAGCCAGATCATTATGATCGGGCTGTGGAGGTTTTCGGCGAAAGTGAGGTTAAAATAACTAAGGACGGCCAAAGACATCTAGGCGCGGTAATTGGCACTACGGACTTCAAGACCCAGTACGTAGGGGGAAAAGTGAATGAGTGGGTGAGCGAAATCCATGCTCTATCGGAGATTGCTAACACAGAGCCACATGCGGCCTTTGCAGCATTCACACATGGAGTCAAGCATCGTTGGAACTACCTGATGCGTACCATCCTTGAGATCCGACCTCTCCTCCACCCTTTGGAAGAAGCAATCAGTGTCAAGTTCATTCCCAAACTAGTGAAACACCACGACTTAACCCTAGCAGAAAGAACACTTCTTGCACTTCAACCAAGACTGGGAGGGATGGGACTAACTAATCCAGAGGAGATTGCTGACTCTGAACATCAAAATTCACTTAAGCTCACGGCAGCCCTCACTGACCACATAATAGCCCAGAATGCAACAGGGGAAGTGGACACCAGCGAAGTTAATAAGATCCGTAGATCCATTACGACAGATCGGCAGCACTGCCAAAATGACATGTTGCAGCAATTATTGCTGCAGGTTCCAGAAAATCTGACAAAAAAAGTAGCTATAGCGCAGGAGGTGGGCGCCTCGAACTGGTTAACTACGTTACCGATAAGGGCAAATGGTTTCAGCCTTAACAAACAAGAATTTACAGATGCCATTGCTCTAAGGTACGGTTGGCCAGTAGATGGTTTGCCCTCCCAATGCGTGTGTGGCTATTCCTATGATGGCGATCACGCCATGGTTTGCAAGAAGGGGGGCTTCATATGCATGAGGCATGACGAGGTAAGGGATCTCACAGCAAATATGTTGAAGGAAACCTGCCGGGACGTCATGGTAGAACCGACCCTCCTTCCACTGGATGGCGAGATCCTCCAACACAGGACTTCAAACACATCTAACGAAGCCCGTGTGGACGTCAGTGCTCGAGGATTCTGGACGCGGGGACAGCGAGCCTTCTTCGACATCAGGATTTTTGATCCCATGGCCGTTTGTCACCGTAACCTAGCTCTCGATGCTGCACATAGGAGGAACGAGAACGACAAGAGAAGGGCATATGGGGAGAGAATTCAAAATGTCGATCAAGGCAGCTTCACTCCGCTAGTGTTCACAACCTCTGGTGGGATGGGCCCAAGCGCAAGATGTTTCTACGCCAGACTCGCGGAGCTGATCTCCGAACAGAAGCAGCAGCCCAGAAGTTATGTCACAGCCTGGATGAGATGTCGACTGTCCTTCTCTCTCCTTCGGTCGGCTTTGCTCTGCCTCAGGGGAACGAGAGCTTCTGCCCCTACTCCGTCAACTGCTGCAGATATCGACTATGAGGCTACAGTCACCGAATGCCGCATGGATCTGCGGCTCAACTAATTTAACACAGATAGGATAGTTGCTTATGTATTAGGATATTTAATATTAAGGTAAATAAATGGTGGCGAAGGTGTGGCTATTGGGGGAGGCTGGAGGCCACGTTAAAAAAAAAAAAAAAAAGTAGTAGTACTAGTAGTGAAGATGTGTGTAGTAGTAGTAGTAGTAGTAGTAGTAGTAGTAGTAGTACTAGTAGTGAAGATGTGTGTGGTAGTAGTTGTAGTAGTAGTAGTAGTAGTACTAGTAGTGAAGATGTGTGTGGTAGTTGTAGTAGTAGTAGTAGTAGTAGTAGTAGTACTAGTAGTGAAGATGTGTGTAGTTGTAGTTGTAGTAGTAGTAGTAGTAGTAGTACAAGTAGTGAAGATGTGTGTGGTAGTTGTAGTAGTAGTAGTAGTAGTAGTAGCAAATTAATTTAACACAGACAGGATATAGAAAGTGTGGCGTATATGTATGCTGGATTATATATTATGTATGTATATTATGTATGTGCTCCATTTATGTTTTATTTATTCAGCCTAGCTAGCAGCGTGTGGCAATGTTATTACCATATCCTACATGCTTAATTAATGTGCCTGGCGACGTATGGAAGCTGCTAATGTATCACTTGCCATACGTCGTCTATAGCAGTTGACAAGGAGCCTAGCTGAGGAGTGCTACCCCCCCCTCTGTGTACATACTCTTATCCAGTAAACCGAACCTACAAAACTATACAGGTGTTTGTGTTCTCTCCTGTATATAGAACTTATTACCCAGAACACCTAACATGGCGCAGTGCGTAATCTTACTGGATAATTACGAGTGATTAGTGCAAGTTTGTGAAAGCCGGCTTATGGACTCCCACCTTGTGTCAACCGCCGCGTCATCCCTCGAAGAATTTCGCAACTTTGAGCAGTGTCAGTGACGGTGATTTTCTGTGAAGTGTTTAGTGCATTGTGTGTTTCGTGCCATTCATGTGTGACCTTGTTCGAAAGGATTTCCAAGGTATACGGCATGTTCTGGGCATTTGTGGGGAGTAGAGTTCAGCGCACCCCTCTCTGACCGTTTACAGAGGGTGACTGAGCTCGCTGTCTCCACCCCCCTCCCTCACAGCGCCGCCTCCACCCCCCCTCACAGCTGGGGCGAGACGCTTTGCCCGGGACACACACACACACACACACATACATGTACTAACACTTGCTGACCGCGCGGCTTCATTATATATATTTTATATATATAACCTACTTATCTGTGTATTGAATTAAATTTTTTTTTGTCTGAAATCTTGTTGATACGACGGGCTGACCGGTCAACACTGATTTAAGACACAGTACACAGATAAAGTAGTTATGTCTCATGCCTTACGTAGCCGTGGACCCAGCGCCTGGATGAGTCAAGCGGATGATAGTCCCCCAGAGATGGATGACCAGGCTGACCATGACACCCCAGCTCCCACAACATCGCGCAGCCCTTCACCTCAACATTCAGCGTTATCTCCAGAGATAATTGCCTTAATGAAGTTTATGAGAGATGAGAGACGCGAGGATGAAGCTCACAGACGTTTGGCGGATGAGCACAGAAGGCAAACAGAGGCAGAACGAGACCACCAACGGAGAATGGAAGACAGTGCACGGTTTGAAGCCTTGATATCTCGCCTCACTGTTAACCAAGCCCCTGGCTCTAACACTGCCTCGGTACTGAATGGTTCAGATACCTCATCCATGCTTCCTTCACGCCCCCCAGCCCCACCTAAAGCAGCAGCTCAAACGCCGCCCATCTTGGAGCCTGATGTACATTTCCAGACTTTTCGCGAATGGCGGCGGCGGTGGGCTGATTATGCTACAATGGTGGATCTCCAGAGTTTGTCACAGCCTAAACAACTCATCCAGCTGCGTATGTGCCTGTCCTTGGAAGTTCAGCGTGTCTTAAAACATACGTTGCAGGTACCCCCAACCTCTTCGCTGTCCGTAGAGGAGGTACTGGACGTTCTACAACGGCACATCAGAGGACAGCAGAATGAAGCTCTGCGCAGGAGGGAATTGTTTAGCTGCAGACAGATGGAGGGTGAGTCTTTTGACGCTTTTTATGTACGTCTTAAGAGAGCCTCGGAAGAGGTAGATATATGTTTAGGCCACCACCAACGGTGCGAGACCCGGATTAAACAGGTGATCCTATGGGTGTGTTAGGACGAGAACTTGTCAACGCCTCCTCCCTCGACTCTTCCTCTTCTCTTCCAGGATGTGTGTTGACACGATATGTCACTCCTGAGGCTGCCAGGTGTGCCACCTCTGTCACAGCTCTGGCTGTACGCTTTGTTTCCCACATTACAAGAAGGACAAGGTCTGCTCCCTACGCCTTCGCCCACCGTCCGCCCCAGTTCATTTGCAGCAACTGTGGCAAACAGCACGGAATTTCCTGGGCTGTCTGGCGCTGCTGGAGTCTCTGTTTCTGATGACCGTAAAACCACTGGTGCGCTCCTGATTACGGTGCCCAGCTAAGTACGTACAGTGCAATGTGTGCGGTCGTCTGGGCCACTATGACAAGTGTTGCCCTACCCACGAACCCAAGGGACAGCGTCGGCGGAAGCTTCGGCGCCCTTCTACCAGTGAGGGCCGACCACAGTCGCCAAATCAGAGGCACGACGACCCTGGACAAAGCCCGACCCATTTTAGGAGGGTGTACTCCTCGCATCCCAGGACCAAAGTCCCCCAGTACATCAACGCCATCGTGACCTACGGCGGTGTGTCATCCCGTCTTCAGATGTTGCCCGACACCGGCGCTGATGCCACAGTCATCGGTCCCCAGCATTTGCGATGCTTGGGGCTCTCTCCAAGCGATCTAGGACCGCCTCCCGAGGACCTCTGCGTCATGGCAGATGGTTCACAGATGGCCCCAGCCCTGGGTTCACTCTATGCACATGTCACCTTTGGCAACAGGTCGTGTCAGGCCTGGATTGACGTGCATAATGGTGTCCCGACTCCCTTGCTGTCCTACAGACATTGTCAAGAGTTGGCCATCATCTCCCAGGACTTCCCAACACCGATTCTCGAGGTAAATTGCGCCAACAGGGTGCATGAAGGGAGCAGCAACTACCCTGCTGCCGCCCTACCCCTACCTCTGGCCAGTGACACCTCTCCTTCGGTAGTTGTCCCTGCTGCATCACGTCCCCACGCCCTGGCTCGCCTTCACGACAGTCACCGTGGAGCTGAGGCCACCAAACGACGTGCACGACAGACTGTGTTCCGGCCTGGCATCGACCCCGACATCTCCAATGCTGTCCAGGTGTGTAAGCCCCGCCGCGTATTACAACCCAGCCAGCAGCAGGTACCCTTCATGAGTGACGACAACCCCACCCGCCCCTTTGAGTCTGTGTCGGCCGACTGCTGTGTCCGTCGCTTCACCGGATCGTGACCGTCTCTCCTGGTTGGCCGGTTGTCATCAAAGGCGGCCAATGACGACGTCTGCCGCCACCATCAGCAAGTTCGCCACTACTTCCGTGACGTGGGCGTTCCTGTACGCCTGCGAACCGGCGGAGGAGCCTCAATTAAAAGCGGGACTTTGCTTCGTTCATGACCGATGGGAGTCCGGCATGTGTCATCGCCCCGTACCCGCAGTCCAACGGCCACGATGAGGCTGCGCTCCAAATCCTGGCGCACCTCATCCTTAAAGGTATTTATGGGGAACATTGACTGCAGCGAAGGCCTTCGACCGGGGTGCTGCTGCTGAACTCCGCCAACACACCCCGTAGCCTTCACCGGACGCTCCCTGCGGGTTTTGTATAGGCGCCCCCTTCATTCTTGTGGCCCTGCTCCTCAATCCGCTTCTCCAGGGTGGCAGGCTAAGGCGAGGATCGTGATCGCCGAAGCCGCTGGTGATGTTCAGGACGTCGTCGCCCGCTACAACGACCACGCCCGTTCTCTCCCCAGGTTGAGTGTCGGCACCCAAGTCCATGTTCAGGACCCGACCTCCCTACGTTGGGACAAAGTAGGCGTAGTCATGGGCCTCGGTAGGTCACGGGACTACCAGGTGCGGTTACCCAGTGGTCGTGTGTGGTGGAGGAACCGCCGTTTTCTCCGCCCCGTAACAATGCCTTCTGCTGGCCCCGCCACCAGTGTTGAGTCCCATACCCTTCCCAGTGATGAAGTCCCTCGACGCACAGAACGGATCCAGAAGAAAAGGTCCGCTCAAGACTTTGCTATGAGCGTATAGGGGGGAGGGAGGTGTATGTATATTATGTATGCTGGATTATGTACTATGTATGTATATTATGTATGTGCTCATTTATATTTATTCAGCCTAGCTAGCAGCGTGTGGCAATGTTATTTTTAGCAGATTAATGCCTGGCGACGTATGGAAGCTGCTAATGTATCACTTGCCATACGTCGTCTATGGTAGTGCAGGACCTTTAGCTAGGGGCAGTGCTATCACCTCTGTGTACATACTCTTATCCAGTAAACCGAACCCTGCTAAAACTATACAGGTGTTTTGTGTTCTCTCCTGTATATAGAACATCCCAGAACATCCTAACAGTTGCTGATCATGGTCGTGGTTGTTATAATCATATTCGTGGTAATATATAATCATGGTCGTGGGTGTTATAATCATGGTCGTGGTTGTTATAATCATGGACGTGGTTGTTATATTCATGGTCGTCGTTGATATAATCATGGTCGTGGGCGTTATAATCATGGTCGTGGTTGTTATAATCATAGTCGTGGTTGTTATAATCATGGTCGTGGTTATTTATAATCATGGTCGTGGGTGTTATAATCGCCAATTAAGTGGTTACATTTACATAATCGAGGTCGTGGTTGTTATAATCATGGTCGTGGTTGTTATGATCATGGTCGTGGTTGTTATAATCATGGTCGTGGTTGTTTATAATCATGGTCGTGGGTGTTATAATCATGGTCGAGGTTGTTATAATCACAGTCGTGGTTGTTATAATCACGGTCGTGGTTTTTATAATCATGGTCGTGGTTGTTATAATCATGGTCGTGGTTGTTATAATCATGGTCGTGGTTGATATATTCATGGTCGTGGTTGATATAATCATGGTCGTGGGCGTTATAATCATGGTTATAGTTGTTATAATCATAGTCGTGGTTATAATCATGGTTGTGGTTGTTATATTCATGGTCGTGGTTGTTAAAATCATGGTCGTGGTTGCTATAATCATGGTCGTGGATTTGTTATAATCATGGTCGTGGTTGATTTATGATCATGGTCGTGGTTGTTATAATCATGGTCGTGGTTGATATAATCGTAATTGAAGTGGTTTTCCTATAATCTTGGTCGGTTGTTATATCCTGATCGTGGTTGTTTATAATCATGGTCGTGGTTGTTATAATCATGGTCGTGGTTGTTATAATCATGGTCGTGGGCGTTATAATCATGGTCGTGGTCATTATAATCATGGTGGTGGTTGTTATAATCCTGGTCGTCGTTGTTATATTCATGTTCGTGGTTGTTATAATCATGGTCGTGGGTGTTATAATCATGATCGTGGTTATTATAATCATAGTCGTGGTTGTTATAATCATGGTCCTGGTTGTTAAAATTATGGTCGTGGTTGTTATAATCATGGTCGTGGTTATTATAATCATGGTCGTGGTTGTTATAATCATGGTCGTGGTTGTTATATTCATGGTCGTGGTTGTTA
>NW_024751080.1:0-22102 GCF_018991925.1 Homarus americanus
CAGGGAACTTTATTGTACTCGATCAGGGGCCTTTATTTATAATCGTTCAGGGGACTGTTTATACTCCATCAGTGGATTTTTATACTCGATCAGAGGACTTTGTTTATACTGGACCAGGGGAGATTGTTATACTCGACCAGGGACTTTGTTATACTCGATCAGGGACTTTGTTATACTCGACCAGGAGTTTATTTATACTCGATGGGGAACTTTTGTTATACTCGATCAGGGGACTTTGTTATACTCGACCAGGAAGTTTGTTATCTACTCGACCAGGGGACTGTTATACTCGATCAGGGACTTTGTTTACTCGATCAGGGGCCTTTGTTATACTCGATCAGGGGACTTTGTTTATACTCGACGAGGTTTGTATACTCGACCAGGGACTTTGTAATACTCGATCAGGGCATTGTTGCTATCTCGAAGGTGAGGACTTTGTTATACTCGTCGAGTCTTTGTTATACTCGATCAAGTGACTTTTCCTGTATCTCCGACCGAGGTACTTTTTATACTTGCAATGGACTTTATTTATACTCGATCAGGGGACTTTGTTATACTCGACCAGGAGACTTTTTATATTTGATAATGGACTTTGTTATACTCGATGGGGGGTTTATTTGTACTCAATCAGGGACTTGTTATACTAGAAGGGAGTTTGTTATACGCGATCAGGGGACTTTTTAGTCGACCAGAGGACTTGTTATACTCGATGGGGACTTTGTTATACTCAATCAGAAGACTATGTTATTCTCGATTAAGGCCTTTGTTATACTCGATGAGGGCTTTGTTATACTCGACCAGGGGACTGTATTTGTATTCAGTCGAGGACTTTGTTTTACTCGACCAGAGAGTTTTTTATACTTGACCGATGGACTTTGTTATACTCTGACCAGGGGACTTTGTTATACGCGATCGGGGGACTTTTAATACTCTGACCAGAGGACTTTGTTAATACTCGATCAGGGGATATGTTATACTCGATCACGGGACTTTATTATACTCAACCAGAGGACTTTGTTATACTCGATCATGGGACTTTGTTATTCTCAATCAGGGGACTTTGTTATACTCCTGACCAGGGACTTTTTATACTTGACCAATTTACTTTTATACTCGATGAGGGCCTTTGTTATTCTCGATCTGGGGACTTTGTTATACTCGAAGAAGAACTTGTTATACTCGATCAGGGGACTTTGTTATAATCTACCAGGGACTTTGTTGCGATCAGGAGCTTTTTATACTTTCGACCAGAGGTTTTGTTATATACTCGATCAAGAGTTTTTATTCTTGACGGATGGACTTTTGTTATACTCGATGAGGGCCTTTGTTATACTCGATCTTGGGGACTTTGTTATACTCGAAGGGAGTTTGTTATATACTCGATCAGGGGACTTTTATAATTAATCAGAGACTTTGACATACTCGATCAGTGGACTTTCCTAAATTTGACCAATGGACTTTGCTATATACTCGATGAGGGCTTTTGTTATACTCGATCAAGGACTGTAACACTCGACCAGGGGACTGTTATACTCGATCAGGAACGTTGTTATACTCGACCAGAGGACTTTGTTGTTATATACTCGATCAGGGGTTGATATACTCGATCAAGGGGACTTTGTTATACTTGATTATCGGACTTTGCTATCGACCAGGGGACTTTGTTATACTCGATCAGGGGACTTTGTTATACTCGACCAGGGACTTTTTTATACTTGACCAATGGACTTTGTTATACTTTCGATGAGGGGGCCTTTGTTGTTATACTCCAGACAGCGGACTTTGTTATACTTTCGAGCAGGGGACTTTGTATATACTCGATCAGGGGACTTTTTATACTCGACCATAGGACTTTGTTATGTGCTAGTATCAGGGGACTTTGTTATTCTCGACCAGGGACTTTGTTATATACTCGACCGGAGGCCCTTTGTTATACTCGTCCAGGGGCTTTTGTTATTCGATGAGGGACTTTATTTATACTCGATGTGGGGACTTTGTTATAGTGGGCAGCTGCTTTTGATACCTCGATCAGGGGATGTGTTATACTCGATTAAAGGGACTTTGTTATACTGGACCAAGGGACTTTGTTGCTCTCGATCAGGGACTTTGTTGCTATACTCAACCAGGGGACTTTTTACTAATTAATCAGGGGACTTTGCCCTTACTCGATCGTGGACTTTCCTATATTTGACCAATGGACTTTGGCTATACTTTCGATGAGGGAGCTTTTGTTATACTCTATCAGGGGACTTTGTTATACTCGATCAGGGGACTTTGTTATACTCGACCGGAGCCTTTGTTGCTCCTCGTCAGGGGCTGTTATATTCGATCAGAAGAGGACTTTGTTATACTCTCGATCAGGGACGTTGTTATACTCGACCAGAGGACTTTGTTATACTCGATCAGGGGACTTTTGTTATACTTGATTATCGGGCTTTGCTATACTCGACCAGTGGTTTTGTTATACTCTATCAGGGGACTTTATTTACTTCTCGACCAGGGACTTTTTATGCTTGACCAATGGACTTTGTTATACTCGAGCAGGGGACTTTGTTATACTCGATCAGGGGACTTTTTATACTCGACCATAGGACTTTGTTATACTAGTATCCAGGGGACTTTGTTATTCTCGACCAGGAGACTTTGCTAAACTCGATGAGGGGCCTTGGTTATACTCGATTAGGGGACTTTGTTATACTCGACCAGGGGACTTTGTTAAACTCGATCAGGGGACTTTGTCATACTCGACCAGAGGACTTTGTTATACTCGATCAGAGGATATGTTATACTCGATCAGGGGGCTTTGTTGGACTCGATGAGGGGACTTTGCTATACTCGACCAGGGGACTTTGTTATCCTGGACCAGGGGACTTTGTTATACTCGATCAGGGGACTTTGTTATACTCGATCAGAGAACTTTGTCTAACTCGATCAGGGCCCTTTGCTATACTCGACCAGGGCACTTTGTTATAATCGATCAGGGTACGTTGTTATGCTCGATATGGGGACTTTGTTATACTGGGCCAGGGGACTTTTTTATACTCGATCAGAGGACTTTGTTATGCTAGATCACTGGACTTTTGTTATACTCGATCACGGAACTTTTTATACTCGACTAGAGGCCTTTGTTATACTCGATCAGGGGACTTTGTTATACTCGAAAAGGGGACTTTGTTATACTCGATAAGGGGAATATTTTATACTCGATAATGGGATTTAATGTTAGACTCGAACAGGGGACTTTGTTATACTCGACCAGGGGACATTGTTATACTCGATCAGGGGATATGTTATACTCGATCAGGGGACTTTGTTATACTTGATTAGGGGACTTTGTTATAATCGATCAGGGGACTTTGTTATACTCGTCCAGGGGGCTTTGTTATACTTGATCAGAGGACTTTGTTATACTCGACCAGGGGCCTTTGTTATGCTCGATTAGAAAACTTTGTTATACTCGACCAGGGGACTTTGTTGTACTCCACCAGAGACTTGTTATACTCGATCAGGGGATATGTTATACTCGATCAGGGGACTTTGTTATACTCGGTTCAGGGGACTTTGTTATACTCGTCAAGGGGGCTTTGTTATACTAGCATCAGAGGACTTTGTTATACTCGATGAGGGGACTTTGTCTTACTCGATCAGGAACCTATGTTATACTCGACCAGGGGACTTTGTTATAATCGATTAGGGGACTTTGTTATGCTCGATCTGGGGACTTTGTTAAACTGGGCCCGGAGACGTTGTTATACTCGAGCAGGGGATATGTTATACTCGATCAGGGGACTTTGTTATACTGGAGCAGGGGTCTTTGTTATACTCGATCAGGGGACTTTGTTATACTCGATCAGGGAACTTTGTTATACTCATCCAGGGGGCTTTGTTATACTCGATCAGGGGACTTTGTCTTACTCGATCAGGGCCCTTTGCTATACTCGACCGGGGGACTTTGTTATACTCATTTGAGAACTTGTTATACTCGACTAGGGGACTTTATAATTAATCAGGAGTTTGTCATACTCGATCAGTGGACTTTTCAATATTTGACCAATGGACTTTGCTACTTATACTCGATGAGGGCTTTGTTGAACTAGATCAGGGGACTTTGTTATGCCGCCTTGATCACGGGACTTTGTTATGCTCTATCAAGGGACTGTTATACTCGATCAGAGGACTTTGTTATACTCGATTAGGGGCCTTTTTGGACTCGATCAGGGGCCTTTGTTATGCTCGATCAGGAGACTTTGTTATACTCGATCAGGGACTTTCTAATATTTGACCAGTGGACTTTTTATACTTGACCAATGGACTTTGGTATATGCTCGATCGAGACTTTATTAAACTCAATCAGGGACTTTGTAATACTCGATTAGGGGCCTTTGTTGCCTCGATGAGGGGAGCTTTGTTATACTCGACCAGGGCTTTGTTAAACTCGATGAGGGGTTTATATACTGGACCAGGGGACTTTATATGAATGACCAATGGACTTTGTTATACTCACTGGGGCCTTTGTTATACTCGATCTAGGGGTCTTTGTTATACTCGAAAGGACTTTGTTATACTCGATCAGGAGACTTTTATACTCGACCAGGGGACTTTGTTGCATACTCGATCAGGGGACTCTGTTAGACCTCGACCAGGGACTTTTCATATCTGAACAATGGACTTTGTTATACTCAATGAGGGCCTTTGTTGTACTTGATCAAGAGGACTTTGTTATACTCTGACCATGGGACTTTGTTATACGCGATCAGGGACTTTTATACTCTACCAGATGACTTTGTTTTACTCGATCCAGGGGATATGTTATACTCGATCAGGGACTTTGTTATACCCGATCAGGGACTTTCCTATACTCGACCAGGGGACTTTGTTATACTCGATCAGGGACTTTGTTATAATCGACCAGGGGACTTTGTTACACGCGATCAGGGGACTTTTTATACTCGACCAGAGGACTTTGTTATACTCGATCAGAGTTCTGTTATTCTCAATCAGGGACTTTGTTATACTCAACCAGAGGACTTTGTTATACTCGATTAGGGACTTTCTTATACTCCAATCAGGGTGACTTTGTTATACTCGATTAAAGGCGCTGTTATACTCGATGAGGTGCTTTGTTATACTCGACTAGGGGACTTTTGTTATACTTGATCAGGGAAGACTTTTTAGACTCGATGAGGGCCTTTGTTATACTCGATCAAAGTCTTTGTTATACTCGATGGGTAACTTTTCTAATACTCGACCAGGGTACTTTTATACTTTACCAATGGACTTTGTTATATACTTTCGATCAGGGAATTTGTTTATATAGAGCCAGGAGACATTTTTATATTTGACCAATAGGCTTTAGCACTACTCGATGAGGGCGTTTGTTGTACTCGATCAGGGGACTTTGTTATACTCGAGAAAGGGGACTTTGTTATACTCGATTAAAGGCCTTTGTTATACTCGATGAGGGGGCTGTTATACTCGACCAGGGGACTGTGTTATATTCGATCAGGGGACTTTGTTTTACTCGACCAGAGGAGTTTTTTATACTTGACCGATGGACTTTGTTATACTCGACCAGGGGACTTTGTTATACGCGATCAGGGGACTTTTTAATACTCGACCAGAGGACTTTGTTAATACTCGATCAGGGGATATGTTATACTCGATCACGGGACTTTATTATACTCAACCAGAGGACTTTGTTATACTCGATCATGGGACTTTGTTACACTCAATCAGGGGACTTTGTTATACTCGATTAGGGGCCTTTGTTATACTGGACCATTACACTTTGTTATGCTCGATCAGGGGATGTGTTATACTCGATTAGGGGACTTTGTTATACTGGACCAAGGGACTTTGTTATATTCGATCAGGGGACTTTGTTATACTCAACCAGGGGACTTTTTTATAATTAATCAGGAGACTTTTCTTATACTCGATCAGGAGACTTTGTTATACTCGACCAGGGGCCTTTTTATACTCAATCACCGGACTTTGTTATACTCGATAAGGAGACTTTGTTAGACTCGAACAGGGGACTTTGTTATCATCGACCAGGGGACTTTGTTATACTCGATTAGGCGGCTTTGAAATACTCGATCAGGGGACTTTGTTATACTCGATGAGGGACCTTTGTTATACTCGATCAGGGGTCTTTGTTATACTAGATCAGGGGACTTTGTTATACTCGATCAGGGGACTTTCTTATACTCGAGCAGGGGGCTTTGTTATACTCGATCAGGGGACTTTGTTATTCTCGATGAGGAGGCTTTGTTATACTCGATCAGGGGACTTTGCTATACTCGACCAGGGGAATTTTTTATACTTGACCAATGGACTTTGTTATACTCGATGAGGGGCCTTTGTTATACTCGGTCAGGGGACTATTTTATACTCGACCAGAGGACTTTGTTATACTCGATCAGGGGATTTGTTATACTCGATCAGCGGACTTTGTTATACCCGATCAGGGGACTTTGCTAGACTCGACCAGGGGACTTTTTTATACTCGATCATCGGACTTTGTTATAATCGACCAAGGGACTTTGTTATACGCCATCAGGGGACTTTTTTATACTCGACCAGGGGACTTTGTTATACTCGTCCAGGGGGCTTTTTTATACTCGATCAGCGAACTTTGTTATACTGGACCAGGGGACTTATTTATAGTCAACCAGAGGACTTTGTTATACTCGATCAGGAGACTTTGTTATAATCGATCAGGGGACTTTGTTATGCTCGATCACGGGACTATGATACTGGGCAAGATTTGTTATACTCGATCGAGATGTATTGCTCTCGATTAGAGACTTTGTTATACCAGATTTGAGGACTTTGTTATACTCGTCAGAAATTTTATACTCGATCAGCAAGACGTATACTGGATCAGAGACTTTTATAGTCCTTATGAGACTTTCGCCTCGATCATTTTATTTATAATCGATCGAGGACTGTATATAAATCTAAAGGACTATGTTATACTGGGCCATAAGACTTTGTTTTACTCGATCAGGGGATGTGTTATACTCGATTAGTGGACTTTGTTATACTGAACCAGGGGACTTTGTTATACTCGATCAGGGGACTTTGTTATACTCGATCAGTGGACTTTGTTATACTCGTCCAAGGGGCTTTGTAATACTCGATCAGGGGACTTTGTCTTACTCGATCAGGGCCCTTTGCTATACTCGACAATGGGACTTTGTTATAATCGATCAGGGGACTTTGTTATGCTCGATATGGGGACTTTGTTATACCGGGCCAGGGGACTTTTTTATACTCGATCAGCGGACTTTGTTATACTGGACCAGGGGACTTTTTTATACTCGACCAGAGGACTTTGTTATAATCGATCAAGGGATATTTTATACTCGATCAGGGGACTTTGTTATACTCACCCAGTGGACTTTGTTATACTCGATCAGGGGACTTTGTTATACTCAATCAGGGGACTTTGTTATACTTGATTAGGGGCCTTTGTTATACTCGATGAGGGGGCTTTGTTATACTCGACCAGGGGACTTTTGTTAAACACGATGGGGGAAACTGTTATATACACGACCAGGACTTTTTATACTTGACCAATGGACTTTGTTATATACTCACTGACAGGCCTTTGATATACTCGATCTGGGACTTTATTGCCTCGAAGGGAGTTGTTTTACTCGATCAGAGGAATTTAATTTCTCGATCAGGGGGCTTTGTTATACTCGATCAGGGAAGTTTGTTATACTCGATCAAGGGGCTTTGTTATACTCGATTAGGGAACTTTGTTGTACTCAATCAGGGGACTTTGTTATACTAGATCAGGGGACTTTGTTATACTCGATCAGATGGCTTTGTTTTACTCGATCAGGAAAGTTTGTTATACTCGATCAGAGTTTATTGCTCACTCGGTAGGACTTTTTATAATTAACCGAGGACTTTGTTATACTCGATCAGGAGACTTTGTTATAATCGAGGCGCGCATTCTGCTCAATCACCGGAATTTGTTATACTCGATAAGGGGACTTTGTTAGACTCGAACAGGGGACTTTGTTATACTCGACCAGGGGACTTTGTTATACTCGATTAGACGGCTTTGTTATACTCAATCAGGGGACTTTGTTATACTCGATGAGGGGCCTTTGTTATACTCGATGAGGGGACTTTATTATACTAGATCAGGGGACTTTGATATACTCGATTAAGGGCCATTTTTAGACTCGATTACGGGCCTTTGTTATACTCAATCAGGGGACTTTGTTATACTCGATCAGGGGACTTTCTTATACTCGATCAGGGGACTTTGTTATACTCGACCAGGGGACTTAGTTATAATTCGATCAGGATATGTTATAACCGATCAGGGACTTTATATACTCAACCCGGGGACTTTATTTATTCTCGATTAGGGAACTTTGTTATACTCGATCAGGAACTTTATTTATACTCGACCAGAGCTTTTTATAATTAAATCAGGGACTTGCCATACTCAGTCAGGCGGACTTTCCTATATTTATTATTGGACTTTTTCTATACTCGATGAGGGGCTTTTCTTATACTCGATCAGGGGACTGTGTTATACTCGACCAGGGGACTTTGTTATACTTGATCAGGGGACATTGATATAATCGACCAAGGGACTTTTTTATACTTGACCAATGGACTTTGTTATACTCTATGAGGGGCCTTTGTTATACTCGATCAGGGGACTTTTTTATACTCGACCAGAGGACTTAGTTATACTCGATCAGGGGATATGTTATACTCGATCGGGGGACTTTCTTATACTCAACCAGGGGTCTTTGTTATACTCGATTAGGGAACTTTGTTATACTCGATCAGGGAACTTTGTTATACTCGACCAGGGGACTTTTTTATAATTAATCAAGGGACTTTGTCATACTCGATCAGTGGACTTTCCTATATTTGACCAATGGACTTTTCTATACTCGATGAGGGGCTTTTGTTATACTCGATCAGGGGACTGTGTTATACTCGACCAGGGGAATTTGTTATACTCGATCAGGGGACGTTGTTATACTCGACCAGAGGACTTTGTTATACTCGATCAGGGGACTGTGTTATACTCAACTAGGGGACTTTGTTATACTCGATTAGGGAACTTTGTTATACTCGATCAGGGAACTTTGTTATACTCGACTAGGGGACTTTTTTATAATTAATCAGGGGACTTTGTTATACTCGTTCAGAGGACTTTGTTATACTCGATCAGGGGATATGTTATACTCGATCAGGGGACTTTGTTATACTTGATCAGGGGACTTTGTTATGCTCGATGAGGGGACTTTGTTATACTGGGCCAGTGGACTTTTTTATACTCGATCACCGGACTTTGCTGTACTCGATCAGGGAACTTGGTTATACTTGATTATCGGACTTTGCTATACTCGACCAGGGGACTTTGTTATACTCGATCAGGGGATTTTGTTATACTCCACCAGGGGAATTTTTTATACTTGACCAAAAAACTTTGTTATACTCGATGAGGGGCCTTTGTTATGCTCGATCAGGGGACTTTGTTATTCTCGACAAGGGTACTTTGCTATACTCGACCGGAGGCCTTTGTTATACTCGGTCAGGGGACTTTGTTATAATCGATCAGGGGACCTTGTTATGCTCGATCTGGGGACTTTGTTATACTGGGCCATTAGACTTTGTTATACTCGATCAGGGGACTTTGTTATACTCGATCAGGGGACTTTGTTATACTCGTCCAGGGGGCTTTGTTATACTCGATCAGGGGACTTTGTTATACTCGATCAGGGGACTTTGTCTTACTCGATCACGGACCTTTGCCATACTCGACCATGGGACTTTGTTATAATAGATCAGGGGTCTTTGTTATGCTCGATATGGTGACTTTGTTATACTGGGCCAGGAGAATTTTTTATACTCGATCAGCGGACTTTGTTATACTTGACCAGGAGACTTTTTTATACTCGATTATGGGACTTTGTTATACTCGATCACGGGACTTTTGTTATACTCGATCAGGAGACTTTGTTATACTCGACCAGGGGCCTTCGTTATACTCAATCACCAGACTTTGTTATACTCGATAAGAGAATTTGTGAGACTCGAACAGGGGACTTTGTTATACTCGATTAGGCGGCTTTGAAATACTCGATCAGGGGACTTTGTTATACTCGATGAATGGCCTTTGTTATACTCGATCAGGGGCCTTTGTTATACCAGATCAGGGGACTTTGTTATACTCGATCAGGGGACTTTGTTATACTCGATCAGGGGACGTTCTTATACTCGAGCAGGGGGCTTTCTTATACTCGATCAGGGGACTTTGTTATTCTCGATGAGGAGTCTTTGTTATGCTCGATATGGGGACATTGTTATACTGGGCTCAAATTGAAGCGGCTTTGAAGAAATATACTCGATCAGGGGACTTTGTTATATACTCGATGAATGGCCTATATACTCGATCAGGGGCCTTTGTTATACCAGATCAGGGGACTTTGTTGCCGCCGATCGGGGACTTTGTTCTCTCTCGATCAGGGGACGTTCTTATATCTCAGCGAGCAGGGGCTTTGTTATACTCGATCAGGGGACTTTGTTATTCTCGATAGTCTTTGTTATGCTCGGACCTTGTTGTTATACTGGGCCAGGACTTTTTTATACTCGATCAGCGGCGGACTTTGTTATATACCCGATCAGGGGACTTTGCTAGACGCTCGACGGGAACTTTTTATACTCGATCATCGGACTTTGTTATAATCTGACCATGGGACTTTGTTGCCTCAGGGGACTTTATATACTCGACGGGGACTTTGTTATACTCTCTATACTCGATCAATGGACATTGCAGTCAACCAGAGGACTTTGTTATATGGTCAGGAGACTTTTGTTGCATAATCGATCAGGGGACTTTGTTGATCTGGGGGACTATGTTATACTGGGCATAAGATTTGTACTCGATCCGGGATGTGTTTATACTCGATTAGGGACTTGTGTTATATGGACGAGGACTTTGTTATATACTCGTCCAGGGGCTTTTGTATACTCGATCAGCGAACTTTAGTATATACTGGACAGGACTTTTTATATAGTCAGGACTTTTGATACCTCGATCAGGAACTGTTATAATCGATCAGGGGACTTTGTTGTATGCTCGATCTAGGGACTATGTTATATACTGGGCCATAAGACTTTTGTTTTACTCGATCAGGGGATGTGTGTTATACTCGAATTAGTGGACTTTGTTATACTGAACCAGGGGACTTTATTCACTCGATCAGGACTTTATACTCGATCAGTGGACTTTGTTATATAGATTAAAGGGGCTTTGTAATACTTGATCAGGGGACGTGTATAGTCGGGCGCTGCTACTCTCGACAATGGGACTTTGTTGCAATGGTCAGGGACTTTTATTCAAATATGCCAGGGACTTTTATACTCGATCAGCGGACTTTGTTACTTATCTGGACCAGGGACTTTTTATACTCGACCAGAGGACTTTGTTATAATCGATCAAGGGATACTTTATACTCGATCAGGGACTTCCATGCTGTAGTGGTTTATTCCTCGATCAGGAGGTGGGTACTTTGATATACTCAATCAGGGGGACTTTGTTATACTTGATTAGGGGCCTTTGTTATACTCGATGAGGGGCTTTGATACTCGACCAGGGACTTTGTTAAGCTTACGATGAGGGCTTTGTTATACCAGGACTTTTATACTTGATAATGGACTTTTGTTGCCTACTGACGGGCCTTTGTTATATACTCGATCTAGGGACTTTTTATACTCGAAGGGAGTTTGTTGTTTTTACTCGATCAGAATTTAATTTTACTCGACCAGGACTTTGTTATACTCGATCAGGGGACTTTTGTTATACTCAGCAGTACTTTGATCTCGATCATGGGACTTTGTTATATACTCAATCAGGGGACTTTTGTTTGCCATGATTAAGGGCCTTTATTTATACTCGATGAGGGGGCTTTGTTATACTCGACCAGGGAAGTTTGTTATATATACTCGATCGAGGAAGTTTGTTGCTCTCGACCAGGGACGTTTTACTCTCAATTAACCAGAGGACTTTGTTATACTCGATCAGGAGACTTTGTTACGCATAATCGACAAGGGGCCTTTGTTATACTCAATCACCGGACTTTGTTATACTCGATAAGAGCTTGTTAGCAGGTCGAACAGGGGACTTTGTTTCCTCGTCAGGGACTTTGTTATACTCGATTAGACGGCTTTGCAGAAATACTCGATCAGGGGACTTTGTTAAACTCGATCAGGGAACTTTGTTATGTCTCGATCAGGGGCCTTTGGTGTATCTAGATCAAGGGTTTCGTTTATATCAGGGACTTTCTTATATACTCGAGCAGGGGCTTTGTTATACTCGATCAGGGGACTGTTATTCTCGATGAGGAGAACTTGTTTTACTCGATCAGGGGACTTTTTATACTCGACCAGAGGACTTCGGTTATATATTCGATCAGGATATATTATATAGTCAGGACTGTTATACTCAACCAGGGACTTTGTTGTTATTCTCGATTAGAACTTTGTTATACTCGATCAGGGAACTTTTGTTATATACTGACGGGAAGCTTTTATAATTAATCAGGGACTTTGTCATATCCAGTGGACTTTCTATTTGATATGGACTTTATACTCGATGAGGGCTTTTCTTATATCGATCAAGGGGTTTTATTCTCGACCAGGGGACTTTGTTATACTTGATCAGGGACATTGATATAATCGACGGGGACTTTTTATACTTGACCAATGGACTTTGTTATATATATGAGGGGCCTTTGTTATACTCGATCAGGGGACTTTTTATATACTCGACAGGGGACTTTTTATAATTAATCAAGGGACTTTGTCATACTTTCGATCAGTGGCTTTCCTATATTTGACCAATGGACTTTTCTATACTCGATGAGGGGCACATTTATACTCGATCAGGGGACTGTTATATGCGACCAGGGGTGTTATATACTCGATCAGGGGACATTGTTATATCGACCAGAGGACTTTGTTATACTCGATCAGGGGACTGTGTTATACTCCAACCAGGGGACTTTGTTATACTCGATTAGGGAACTTTGTTGCTATACTCGATCAGGGGAACTTTGTTATACTCGACTAGGGGGACTTTTTATAATTAATCAGGGGATATGTTGCCCATATGGGGGACTTTGTTATATACTTGATCCAGGGGACTTTGTTATGCTCGATGAGGGCGTGCCTTATACTGGGCCAATTAAATTTTTATACTCGATCACCAGCTTTGCTGTACTCGATTAAGGGCTTTGTTATACTTGATTATGGACACTCCTCAGGCAGGGGACTTTGTTTATATACTCGATCAAGGATTTTATTTTGAAATTTTTATACTTGACCAAAAACTTTGTTATATACTCGATGAGGGGCCTTGTTATATACGATCAGGGGGACTTTGTTGTTATTCCCAAACAAGGGTACTTTACTGCTCGACCGGAGGCCTTTGTTATACTCGGTCAGGGGACTTTGGTACGCCGTAAGTCAGGACGCTATTGTATGATCTAGGGGACTTTATACTGGGCCATTAGACTTGTTATACTCGATCAGGGGACTTTGTTACTCGATCAGGGGACTTTGTGTCACTCGTCCAGGGGCTTTTCGTGCCGCGATCAGGGGGACTTTGTTATACTCGATCAGGACTTTGTCTTCTCGATCACGGACCTTTGCCATACTCGTGCGGACTTTGTTATAATAGATCAGGGGTCTTTGTTATGCTCGATGGTGACTTGTTATATACTGGGCCAGGAGAATTTTTACTCGATAAGCGGACTTTGTTATATGACCAGGAGACTTTTATACTCGATTATGGGACTTTGTTATATGTATAGATCGGGGACTTTTTTGCTCTCGATCAGGAGACTTTTTATTGTTATATATTGGAATATCATTATACTCAATAGACTTTGTTATACTCGATAAGAGAACTTTGTGAAGAGACTCGAACAGGGTTTTGTTATACTCGATTAGGCGGCTTTTGAGAAATACTCGATCAGGGACTTTGTTATATACTCGATGAATGGCTGCTCTGATGAGGACGCTGGTATACTAGATCCAGGGACATTTATACTCGATCAGGGGACTTTGTTATACTCGATCAGGGACGTTCTTATATACTCGAAGGGGAGCTTTCTTATAGATCAGGGGACTTTGTTATTCTCATTGAGGAGTCTTTGTTATGCTCGATATGGGGACATTGTTATACCCAGGGGACTTTTATACTCGATCAGCGGACTTTTATACAGGACCAGGGGACTTTTTATACTCGATTGGGACTTTGTTATACTCGATCAGGGTCTTTGTTATACTCGATTAGGGAACTTTGTTATACTCGATCAGGACTTTTTTACTCGATCAGGGACTTTGTTATACTCAATCAGGGGACTTTGTTATACTCGATCAGGGACTTTTATACTCGATCAGGGCTTTGTTTTACCTCGATCAGGAAACTTTGTTACTCTCGATCGGGGACTTTTACTCGATCAGGGTTTTGTTATACTCGATGAGGGACTTTGTTATACTCGATCCGGGGCCTTTGTTATACTCGATGAGGGCCTTTGTTATACCTCGATCAGGGTTTGTTATACTCGACCAGGGACTTTGTATACTCGATCTGGGGCCTTTGTAATACTTGAGGTAGGGCTTTGTTATACTCGATCAGGGAATATGTTTATAGATCAGGGACTTTGTTATACTTGATCAGGGTCTTTGTTATGCTCGATGAGGGACTTTGTTATACTGGCCAGGGGACTTTTTATACTCGATCACCGGACTTTGCTGTACTCGATCAGGGAACTTTGTTATACTTGATTATCGGACTTTGCTATACTCGACCAGGGACTTTGTTATACTCGATCAGGGGACTTTATTATATCTCCACCAGGGAATTTTTATACTTGACCAAAAACCTTGTTATACTCGATGAGGGGCCTTTGTTATACTCGATCAGGGGACTTTGTTATTCTCGACCAGGGTATTTGCTATACTCGACCGGAGGCCTTTGTTATACTCGGTCAGGGGACTTTGTTAATCGATCAGGGGACCTTGTTGTATGCTCGATCTGGGGGACTTTTGTGGAATGAACTTTGTTATACTCGGTCAGGGGACTTTGTTATACTCGATAAGGGGGACTTTGTTATACTCGTCCAGGGGCTTTGTTATAATCGATAGGGGACTTTTGTGCCTCGATCAGGGACTTTATCTTTCGATCACGGCCCTTGCCATACTCGGCCATGGGACTTTATTTATAATAATCGATCACGGGTCTTATTTATATGCTCGATATAGGACTTTGTTATAGGCCAGGTACTCGATCAGCGGACTTTGTTACTTATGCCAGCCGGACTTTTATACTCGGGTGGGGGGACTTTGTTATATACTCTCGATCACGGGACTTTTGTTAAGCTCGATGATCAGGGGCATTATATACCAGGGGCCTTCGTTATACTCAATCACCAGACTTTGTTATACTCGTGAGAGAACTTTGTTGAGCTCGAACAGGGGACTTTGTTATATACTCGATTAGGCGGCAAATACTCGATCGGGGACATTATATATATACTCGATGAATGGCCTTTATTGTTGCCTCGATCAGGGGCTGTTATACTACATCAGAATTTGTTATATACTCGATCAGGGGACTGTTATACTCGATCAGGGGACGTTCTTTATACTCGAGCTGGGGCTTTGTTATACTCGATCAGGGGACTTTCGACATTCTCTCGGTAGAGGTCTTTATGCTCGATATGGGGACATTGTTATACTGGGCCAGGGGACTTTTATACTCGATCAGCGGACTTTGTTAAGCAGGACCAGGGGGACTTTTTATATGATTAGGGACTTTGTTATACTCGATCAGGGGGTCTTTGTTATACTCGATTAGGGAACTTTGTTATATACTCGATATAAAGGGACTTTGTTGCTGCTCGATCAGGGGACTTTTGTTATACTCGGTAGGGGGACTTTGTTATACTCGATCGGGGACTTTTTATGTAGATCAGGGGACTTTGTTTTATTCGATCAGGAAACTTTATTGTTTATATTCGATCCGGGGACTTTGCTTTACTCGATCAGGGGTTTTTGTTACTCGGTGGGGGACTGTTATCGATGAAGAGGGCCTTTGTTATACTCGATGTGGGGCCTTTGTTATACTCGATCAGGGGACTTTATTATACTCGACCAGGGGACTTTGTTGCCTCTCGTCGGTGCTGTTGCAGTCAGAAAACTGTTATACTTGATCCAGGAGGACTTTGTTCTCGATCAGGGCACTGTTATGATCAGGGAACTTTGTTGTTGTATCCTCGTTCAGGGGCCTTTGTTATATACTCGATCAGGGACTTTGTTATATACTCGACCAGGGGACTGTTATATGTCTCGATGGGGGGGCCTTTGTTGTTATATATACTTGATCAGGGGAACTTGTTATATACTCGATCAGTGGCCTTTGTTATAATCGTTCAGTGAAATTTGTTATACTCAATCAGGGGACTTTTGTTATACTCAGTGAGTTTTTATTCTCGACCAGGGGACTTTGCTATGATCAGGGGCCTTTGATACTTCTGCTAGAATCAGGGGACTTTGTTATATAGTCGAACATGGGACTTTGTTATACTCGATCAGGGGTCTTTGTTATACTCGATTAGGGAACTTTGTTATACTCGATCAGGGGACTTTGTTATACTCGATCAGGGGACTTTGGTATACTCCAATCGGGGACTTTGATCAGGGACTTTGTTGCGCATACTCGATCAAAGGACTTTTGTTATACTTTCGATCAGGGGCTTTGTTTTCGTCAAGGAACCTTTGTTGCTCTTGCTCGATCCAGGTGCCTTTATTGTTGTTATAATCGTTCAGGGGACTTTTGTTATGCACGATCAGGGGACTTTGTTATATATATACTCGATCGGGGACATTATACTCGATCACGGGACTGTTATATATTCGATGAGGACTTTGTTATTCTCGATGTAGGACTTTGTTATACTCGATGAGGGCCTTTGTTATACTCGATGAGGGACATTTCTCTCTCGATCATAGGGCTGTTATACTCGATTAGGGGACTTCGTTATGATGAGGGACTTTGTTGCCATAGTCATGTGGGACTTTGTTAACATAGAATAGTATACTCGATTAGGGGACTTTATACTTGACCAGAAGTTTGTTATACTCGACCAGGGACTTTGTTATACTCGATGAGGGCCTTTGTTAAACTCGATGAGCAGCCTTTGTTATACTCGAGCCAGGAGACTTTGTTATATACTTTCGATCAGGAGGCCTTTCTTATACTCGATCACGGGACTGTTGCATAATCTATCAGGGGACTTTGTTATATATATATACTCTATCAGGGGGCTTTGTTATACTCGATCAGGGAACTTTGTTATATGATGAGGGGCCTTTGTTAAACTCGATGAGGGGCCTTTGTTATACTCGACCAGGGGACTTATTATATACTCGATCAGGGGCGCTGTTAAGCTCGATGTGAGCCTTTGTTATAGTCGATCAAAAGGACTTTGTATACTCTATCAGGGGACTTTGTTATACTCGATCAGGGTGCTTTGTTATACTCCTTTTGTTATATATACTCGGGGGACTTTGTTATACTCGACCAGGGGAGTTTGTAACTCTCTCGACCAAGGACTTTCTTATATACTCGGGCTTATAAACTCGATCAGGGCCTTTGATATAACCTCGATCAGGGGACTGTTATATGATCAGCGGACTTTGTTATACTCGATGAGGGCCTTTGTTAAACTCGATGAGGACCTTTGTTATATACTCGACCAGGGGACTTTGTTTACTCGATCAGGGCGCATTAAACTCGATCGGGGCATAGTTGCCTTATATACTCGATCAGGGGACTTTGTTATACTCTATCAGGGGACTTGTTATATACTTTCAGTCAGGGGCTTTTGTTGTTGCTATAAATCAGAACTTTGTTATACTTTCAATCAGGTGCCATGTTATAATCGTTCAGGGGACTTTGTTATACTCGATCAGGGAACTTTGTTATATACTCGATCAGCGGCCTTTGTTGTTATAATCGTTCAGGGGACTTTGTTATATATCTCGATCAGGGGCCTTTGTTATACTCGATCAGGGGAGTTTTATATATACTCGACCAGGGGACTTTTGTTCTACTCGATCGAGGGCCTTTGTTAAATGATCGAGGGGCCTTTATATACTCAAATCAGGACTTTGTTTATACTTTCCGTCAGGGACATATTACTCGATCAGGGGTCTTTGTTATACTCGATTAGGGAACTTTGTTATACTTCGATCAGGGGACTTTGTTATGCCGATCAGAACTTTGTTATACTCGGTTCGGGGACTTTGTCTTTCGATCAGGTTCCATTGTTTTACTCGACCAGGGGACTTTGTTTGTAATCGATGGGGAACTTTGTTATGCTCGATCTGGGGACTTTATACTTGGGCCAGGAGACGTTGTTACTCGATCAGGGGGATATGTATACTCGATCAGGGGACTTTGTTATACTGGATCAGGGAATTTGTTATTCTCGATCAAGGGTCTTTGTTATACTCGATCTGGGGACTTTGTTGTTATACTCGTCAGGGGGCTTTGTTATTGTTATTCTCGACCAGGGGACTTTGTTGCTTATACTCGACCAGGGCCTTTATACTCGGTCTTGCAGGACTTTTGTTATAGTCAGGGGACTTTGTTGCTCGATCTGGTGACTTTGTTCTGGACAGGAGACTTTGTTATACTCGATCGGGTGTTATACCTCAGGGGACTTTGTTTATATACTGGACCGGGGGACTTTTGTTATATACTCGTCCAGGGGCTCTCTGTTATATACTAGGATCAGGGGGACTTTGTTATTATCGACCAGGGGACTTTGTTGTATATACTCGACCAGAGGCCTTTGTTATATAGATGGGACTGTTATTCTCGTCCAGGGGAAGCGATATAATCGATCAGGGGACTGTTATATGATCAGGGGACTTTGATAATAACCTTTATTCGATGTGGGCCTTTGCTACTCTGGGGACTTTGGTAATCGATCAGGGAACTTTGTTATGCTCGATATGGGGGACTTTGTTATACTGGGCCAGGCGACATTTTTATTCTCGTTCAGGGGACATTTATACCAATATCAGGGGGGACTTTGTTATATGCACCAGAGGCGGCCTTTGTTGTTATATACACGGTCCAGGACTTTGTTGCATCGATCAAGGGGACTTTTGTTGCGCATATTAATCTGGGGGACTTTGATACTGGGCCAAGGACTTTGTTATACTCGATCAGGGGACTTTGTTATTCTCGATCAGGGACTTTGTTATATCGTCCAGGGTCTTTGTTGCCGATGGGGACTTTGTTGCTTATAGTCGATCCAGGGGGACTTTGGCCTTACTCGATCGGGCCTTTACCATACTTGACAGGGACTTTGTTGCATAATGTCGTCAGGGACGTTGTTATGCTCGATATGGGGACATTGTTATATACTGGGCCAGGGGACTTTATACTCGATCGGCGGATTTTGTTATACTGGACAAGGGAGTTTTTGGACTCAGGGAGGCCTTTGTTATACTCGATCAAGGGCTTGATCAGGGACTTTCTTATACTCTCTCGAGCAGGGGCTTTGATATATATATACTCGATTGGGGGCCTTTTTGGACTCGATCAGGTGCCTTTGTTATGATCAGGGGACTTTGTTATATACTGCACCAGGGGGACTTTTTGTTGCGCTATATACTCGATGAAAAGGCCTTTGTTATGTATACTCGATCAGAGGCCTTTGTTATATACTAGATCAGGGGACTTTGTTATACTCGATTAGGGGCCTTTGTTATATATACTCTCGATCGAGTTATGTTATACTCGATCAGGAGCTTTATTTATACCCGATCTGCGGTTTCTAGAAAGCTCGATGAGGGCCTTTGTTATATACTCGATCAGGGACTTTTTATATATACTCGACCAGAGGACTTTGTTATACTCGATCAGGATATGTTATACTCGATCAGGGACTTTGTTATATGATCAGCAGCGGACTTTGCCGCCGATGTTGCTGTTATACTCGATCAGAGACTTTATACTCTCGACGAAGGACTTTTGTTATATAGATCAGGGGATATGTTATACTCGATCAGGGGGACTTTGTTGCCTCCGATCAGCGGACGCCTTATATATATACTCGACCAGGGGACTTTGTTATTCGTCAGGGGACTTTGTTATACTCGACAAGGGGACTTTTATACTTGACCAATATACTTTTTTATACTCGATGGGGGCCTTTGTTATACTCGATCTGGGGACATATGAAGGGAACTTTGTTATATATATACTCGATCAGGGACTTTGTT
Organism: Homarus americanus; assembly: GCF_018991925.1. Lineage (NCBI taxonomy): Eukaryota > Metazoa > Arthropoda > Malacostraca > Decapoda > Nephropidae > Homarus > Homarus americanus. The sequence continues at coordinate 20,356 of NW_024751080.1, forward strand.
ATAATCTACCAGGGGACTTTGTTACGCGATCATGGGACTGTATATACTCGACCAGGACTTGAAATTCGATCAGGGGATATGTTATACTCAAAGCAGGGACTTTGTTATATATAACCAGAGGACTTTGTTATGAATCAGAGTTATTTATACTCAGTAGGGACATTGTTATATACTCGACTAGGGGCCTTTGGTATACTCATTGATGAGGTGCTTTGTTATACTTGACTAGGGACATTATGCTTGATCAGGGGCGATTTTTAGACTCGATCTGACCTTTGTTATACTCGATCAGGAGACTTTGTTATATCGATCAGGTGACTTTGAAATACTTAGGGGCGCATACTTGACCAATGGACTTTGTTATACTCGATCAGGGACTTTGTTATATACTCGACCGAACTTTTTATATTTGACCAATGGACTTTGTTGTATACTCAGGGGCGGGTTGTTGTAAGTGGGGACTTTATATCGAGAAGAGGAGTTTGTTATATATGGCGATGAGGATTTTTATATAGTCGACCAGAGACTTTATTATATTCGATAGGGGATATATTGCCGCTGATCAGGACTTTGTTGCTCTCGACGGGGACTTGTTGCCTACTCGATGAGGGACTTTGTTGCCTCAATCAGGGACATTGTTATATACTCGATTAGGGGCCTTTGTTGTTATACTCGATGAGGGGCTATTGCCTTATATCGACCAGGGACATGTTATATTCGATCAGGGGACTGTTTTACTCGACCAGAGTTTTATATTGTCGATGGACTTTATATATACTCGACCAGGGGACTTTGTTAGAAATGCGATCAGGGGACTTTTTAATAGAGGACTTTGTTAATAATAGTCAGGGGATATGTTACTTCGATCATAGGACTTATACTCGGACTCGATCATGGGACTTTGTTATATATCAATCGTAGGACTTTGTTATATATACTCGATTAGAATTTGTTATATATACTCGATCAGGGGACTTTGTTATATACTCGACCAGGGTAGTTTTATATGATGGATAGGACTTTGTTATACTCGATGAGAACTTTGTTTCTCGATCTGGGGACTTTGGTGCCGAAGGAGTTTGTTCGATGCGGTTTTTATATTCGAGCAGAGGACTTTATACTCGACCAGGGACTTTTTATATAATTAATCAGGGACTTTGACATACTCGATCAGTGGACTTTCCTATATATATGACCAATGGACTGCTATATACTCGATGAGGGCTTTGTTATACTCGATCAGTGGTTGTGCAAGCCAGGGGACTTTGAGCCTCGATCAGGGCGTTGCCACTCGACTAGAGGACTTTTCGGTATACTCGATCAGGGGATATGTTACACTCTGATCAGGGACTTTGTTATACTTGATTATCGGACTTTGCTATACTCGACCAGGGACTTTGTTATATATACTCGATCAGGGACTGTTATACTCGACCAGGGGACTTTATATAATGGACTTTGTTATACTCGATGAGGGAACTTTGTTATACTCGATCAGCGGACTTTATCGAGCGCAGGGGACTTTGTTTATATACTCGGACTTTTTTATACTCGACCATAGGACTTTGTTATACTCGGTCGGGGACTTTGTTACCTTATAATCGATCAAGACATTGTGCTCGACCAGGGGACTTTGTACTCGACCGGAGGCCTTTGTTATCACTCGGTCAGGGGGACTTTGTTATAGTCGATCAGGGGACTTTTGTTATAATAGATCTGGTGACTTTGTTATACTTGGCCATTAGAC
>NW_024751081.1:0-10942 GCF_018991925.1 Homarus americanus
TAAAAACAAAGTCCTTGAACCAGTATAACAAAGTCCCCTCACCGAGTATAATAAAGTTCCCTGATCGAGGATAACAAAGCCCCCTCATAGAGTATAACAAAGTCCTCTGATCGATTATAACCAAGTCCCCTGATCGGGTATAACAAAGGACCCTGACCGAGTATAACAAAGGCCCCTCATCGAGTATAACAAAGTCCCATGATCGAGTATAAAAAAGTCCCCTCATCGAATATAACAATGTCCCCTGATCGAGTATAACAAATTCCCGTAATCGAGTAGAACAAAGTCCCCTCATCGAGTATAACAAAGGCCCCTCATCGAGTATAACAAAGTCCCATGATCGAGAATAACAAAGTCCCTCATCGAATATAACAAAGTCCCCTGATCGAGTATAACAAAGACCCCTAATCGAGTATAACAAAGCCCCCTGATCGAATATAACAAAAGCGACTGAACGAGTATAACAAAGGCCACTGATCGAGTATAACAAAGTTCCCTGATCGAGTATAACAAAGCCCCCTTATTGAGTATAACAAAGTCCCCCTTATCGAGAATAACAATGTTCCCTAATCGAGTATAACAAAGCCCCCTGATCAAGTATAACAAAGGCCCCTGATCGAGTATAACAAAGTCCCCTGGTCGAGTATAACATAGTCCCCTTGATCGAGTATAACAAAGGCCCCCTTATCGAGAATAACTAAGTCCCCTGATCGAGTATAACAAAGCCCCCTAATCAAGTATAACAAAGGCTCCAGATCGAGTATAACAAAGTCCCCTGCTCGAGTAAAACAAAGTCCCCTGAACGATTATAACAAAGGCCCCTGATCGAGTATAACAAAGTTCCCTGATCGAGTATAACAAAGCCCCCTGATCGAGTATAACAAAGTCCCCTAGTCGAGTGTAACAAAGTCCTTTGGTCGAGTATAACAAAGTCCCCTGATCAAGTATAACAAAGGCCCTAGATCGAGTATAACAAAGTCCCCTGGTCGAGTATAACAAAGTCCCCTGAACGAATATAACAAAGGCCCCTGATCGAGTATAACAAAGGACCCTAAAAGTCTATAACAATGTTCCCTGATCGAGTATAACAAAGCCCGCTCATCGAGTATAACAAAGTCCCCTTATCGAGTATAACAAAGGCCCTAGATCGAGTATAACAAAGTCCCCTGGTCGAGTATAACAAAGTCCCCTGAACGAGTATAACAAAGGCCCCTGATCGAGTATTACAAAGGACCCTAAAAGTCTATAACAATGTCCCCTGATCGAGTATAACAAAGCCCGCTCATCGAGTATAACAAAGTCCCCTGATCGAGTATAACAAAGTCCTTGATCGAGTATAACAGCGTCCCTCATCGAGTATAACAAAGTCCCATGATCGAGTATAAAAGCCCGCTCATCGAGTATAACAAAGTCCCCTGATCGGATATAACAAATTCCCCTGATCGAGTAGAACAAAGTCCCCTCATCGAGTATAACAAAGGCCCCTCATCGAGTATAACAAAGTCCCATGATCGAGAATAACAAAGTCCCTCATCGAATATAACAAAGTCCCCTGATCGAGTATAACAAAGTCCCCTGATCGAGTATAACAAGGTCCCCTGTTCGAGTATAACATAGTTCCCTGAACAATTATAACAAAGGCCCCTGATCGAGTATAACAAAGCCCCCGATCGAATATAACAAAAGCGCCTGAACGAGTATAACAAAGGCCCTGATCGAGTATAACAAAGTTCCCTGATCGAGTATAACAAAGTCCCCTAATTGAGTATAACAAAGTCCCCTGATCGGGTATAACAAAGGCCCTGATCGAGTATAACAAAGGCCCTCATCGAGGATAACAAAGTCCCATGATCGAGTATAAAAAGTCCTCATCGAATATAAAGTAACAAAGTCCCCCTGATCGAGTATATAACAATTCTGATCGAGTAGAATGTCCCTCATCGAGATAACAAAGGCCCCTCATCGAGTATAACAAAGTCCCATGATCGAGAATAACAAAGTCCCTCATCGAATATGACAAAGTCCCATGATCGAGTATAACAAAGCCCCCTGATCATGTATAACAAAGGCCCCTAATCGAGTATAACAAAGTCCCTGGTCGAGTATAACAAAGTCCCCTGATTGAGTATAACAAAGGCCCCTGATCGAGTATAACAAAGTTCCCTGATCGAGTATAACAAAGCCCCCTCATCGAGTATAACAAAGTCCCCCTTATCGAGAATAACAAAGTCCCCTGATCGAGTATAACAAAGCCCCCTGATCAAGTATAACAAAGGCTCCAAATCGAGTATAACAAAGTCCCAGGTCGAGTATAACAAAGTCCCCTGATGGAGTATAACAAAGGCCCATGATCGAGTATAACAAAGGCCCCTGATCGAGTATAACAAAGTCCCCTGATCGAGTATAACAAAGCCCTCTCATCGAGTAAAACAAAGTCCCCTGATCCAGTATATCAAAGTCCCCTCACCGAGTATAATAAAGTTCCCTGATCGAGGATAACAAAGCCCCCTCATAGAGTATAACAAAGTCCTCTGATCGATTATAACAAAGTCCCCTGATCGGGTATAACAAAGGCCCCTGATCGAGTATAACAAAGGCCCCTCATCGAGTATAACAAAGCCCCATGATCGAATATAAAAAAGTCCCCTCATCGAATATAACAAAGTCCCCTGATCGAGTATAACAAATTCCACTGATCGAGTAGAACAAAGTCCCCTCATCGAGTATAACAAAGGCCCCTCATCGAGTATAACAAAGTCCCATGATCGAGAATAACAAAGTCCCTCATCGAATATAACAAAGTCCCCTGATCGAGTATAACAAAGTCACCTAATCGAGTATAACAAAGCCCCCCTGATCGAATATAACAAAAGCGACTAAACGAGTATAACAAAGGCCACTAATCGAGTATAACCAAGTTCCCTGATCGAGTATAACAAAGCCCCCTAATTGAGTATAACAAAGTCCCCCTTATCGAGAATAACAATGTTCCCTGATCGAGTATAACAAAGCCCCCTGATCAATATAACAAAGGCTCCAGATCGAGTATAACAAAGTCCCCTGGTCGAGTATAACAAAGTCCCCTGAACGATTATAACAAAGGCCCCTGATCGAGTATAACAAGTTCCCTGATCGAGAGTATATAAAGCCCCTGATCGAGAATTATAACAAAAGTCCCCTGATCGAGGTATAACAAAAGTCCCAGTCGCGAGGTATAAAAAGTCCCTGATCAAATTATAGCAAAAGGCCCCTACACATCCAGGTATAACAAAGTCCTGGTCGAGTATAACCCTCCTGAACGAAGGTATAGCTTGAGCCCCTGATCAGGTGTAACAAGGACCTAAAGTCTATAACAATGTCCCCAATGATTATATAACAAAGCCCGCTTGGTAACAAAGTCCCTGATGATGGATATAACAAGGGCCCTGATCCAGGTATAACAAAAGGCCCCTCATCAGGTATACCAAAGTCCATGATCAGTATAAAAAGTCCCTCATGAGATATAACAAAGTCCCTGATCGAGGTATAACAAATTCCTGATCCCAGGTAGAACAAAGTCCCCTCATCGAGTATAACAAAGGCCCCTCATCGAGTATAACAAAGTCCCATGATCGAGAATAACAAAGTCCCCTGTTCGAGTATAACAAGGTCCCCTGTTCGAGTCTAACATAGTCCCCTGAACGATTATAACAAAGGCCCCTGATCGAGTATAACAAAGCCCCCTGATCGAATATAACAAAAGCGCCTGAACGAATATAACAAAGGCCCCTGATCGAGTATAACAGGGTTCCCTGTTCGAGTATAACAAAGCCCCCTAATTGAGTATAACAAATTCCCCTTATCGAGAATAACAATGTTCCCTGATCGAGTATAACAAAGCCCCTTGATGAAGTATAACAAAGGCCCCTGATCAGTATAACAAAGTCCCCTGGTCGAGTATAACAAAGTCCCCTGATCGAGTATAACAAAGGCCCCCTTATCGAGAATAACTAAGTCACCTGATCGAGTATAACAAAGCCCCCTGATCAAGTATAACAAAGGCTCCAGATCGAGTATAACAAAGTTCCCTGATCGAGTATAACAAAGCCCCCTCATCGAGTATAACAAAGTCCCCTGATCGAGTATAACAATGTTCCCAGGTCGAGTATAGAAAAGTCCCCTGATCAAATATAACAAAGGCCCTAGATCGAGTCTAACAAAGTCCCTTGTTCGAGTATAACAAAGTCCCCTGAACGAGTATAACAAAGGCCCCTGATCGAGTATAACAAAGGACCCTAAAAGTCTATAACAATGTCCCCTGATCGAGTATAACAAAGCCCGCTCATCGAGTATAACAAAGTCACCTGATCGAGGATAACAAAGTCCTTGATCGAGTAAAACAAAGTCCCCTGATCGAGTATAACAAATTCTCCTGATCGAGTATAACAAAGTCCCCTGATCGAGTATAACAAAGTCCCCTCATCGAGTATAACAAAGTCCCCTTATCGAGTATAACAAAGTCCCCTGATCGAGTATAACAAAATCCCCTGATCGAGTATAACAAAGTCCCCTGATCAAGTATAACAAAGGCCCTAGATCGAGTATAACAAAGTCCCCTGAACGAGTATAAAAAAGGCCCCTGATCGAGTATAACAAAGGACCTTAAAAGGCAATAACAATGTCCCCTGATGGAGTATAACAAAGCCCGCTCATCGAGTATAACAAAGTCCCCTGATCGAGGATAACAAAGTCCTTGATCGAGTATAACAAAGTCCCCTGATCGAGTATAACAAATTCTCCTGATCGAGTATAACAAAGTCCCCTGATCGAGTATAACAAAGGCCCATGATAGAGTATAACAAAATTTCCCTGATCGAGTATAACAAAACCCCCTCATCGAGTATAACAAATCCCTCTTATCGAGAATAACTAAGTCCCCTGATCGAGTATAACAAAGCCCCCTGATCAAGTATAACAAAGGCTCCAGATCGAGTATAACAAAGTCCCCTGGTCGAGTATTACAAAGTCCCCTGATCGAGTTTAACAAAGGCCCCTGATCGAGTATAACAAAGTCCCCTTGTTGAGTATATCAAAGACGCCTGAACGAGTATAACAAAGACGCCTGAACGAGTATAACAAAGGCCCCTGATCGAGTATAACAAAGTTCCCTGATCGAGTATAACAAAGCCCCCTGATCGAGTATAACAAAGCCCCCTAATCGAGTATAACAAAGCCCCCCTAATCGAGAATAACAAAGTCCCCTGATCGAGTATAACAAAGCCCCCTGATCAAGTATAAGAAAGGTTCCTGATCGAGTATAACAAAGTCCCCTGGTCGAGTATAACAAAGTCCCCTGATCGAGTATAACAAAGGCCCATGATCGAGTATAACAAAATTTCCCTTATCGAGTATAACAAAGCCCCCTCATCGAGTATAACAAAGTCCCTCTTATCGAGAATAACTAAGTCCCCTGATCGAGTATAACAAAGCCCCCTGATCAAGTATAACAGAGGCTCCAGATCGAGTATAACAAAATCCTCTGGTCGAGTATAACAAAGTCCCCTGAACGATTATAACAAAGGCCCCTGATCGAGTTTAACAATGTTCCCTGATCGAGTATAACAAAGCCCCCTGATCGAGTATAACTAAGTCCCCCTTATCGAGAATAACAAAGTCCCCTGATCGAGTATATCAATGTCTCTTTATCGAGTATAACAAAGCCCCCTCATCGAGTAAAACAAAGTCCCCTGATCCGGTATAACAAAGTCCCCTCACCGAGTATAATAAAGTTCCCTGATCGAGGATAACAAAGCCCCCTCATAGAGTATAGCAAAGTCCTCTGATCGATTATATCAAAGTCCCCTGATCGGGTATAACAAAGGCCCCTGATCGAGTATAACAAAGGCCCCTCATCGAGTATAACAAAGTCCAATGATCGAGTATAAAAAAGTCCCCTCATCGAATATAACAAAGTCCCCTGATTGAGTATAACAAATTCCCCTGATCGAGTAGAACAAAGTCCCCTCATCGAGTATAACAAAGGCCCTCATCGAGTATAACAAAGTCCCATGATCGAGAATAATAAAGTCCCTCATCGAATATAACAAAGTCCCCTGATCGAGTATAACAAAGTCCCCTGTTCGAGTATAACAAGGTCCCCTGTTCGAGTCTAACATAGTCCCCTGAACGATTATAACAAAGGCCCCTGATCGAGTACAACAAAGCCCCCTGATCGAATATAACAAAAGCGCCTGAACGAGTATAACAAAGGCCCCTGATCGAGTATAACAGGGTTCCCTGTTCGAGTATAACAAAGACCCCTAATTGAGTATAACAAAGTCCCCCTTATCGAGAATAACAATGTTCCCTGATCGAGTATAACAAATCCCCTTGATAAAGTATAGCAAAGGCCCCTGATCGAGTATAACAAAGTCCCCTGGTCGAGTATAACAAAGTCCCCTGATCGAGTATAACAAAGGCCCCCTTATCGAAAATAAATAAGTCCCCTGATCGAGTATAACAAAGCCCCCTGATCAAGTATAACAAAGGCTCCAGATGGAGTATAACAAAGTCCCCTGGTCGAGTATAAACAAAGTCCTGAACGATTATAGCAAAGGCCCTGATCGGTATGGCTCGGTTCCTAAGTCGAGTATAACAAAGCCCCCTGATCGAGTATAACAAAGTCCCCTGATCGAGTATAACAATGTTCCCAGGTCGAGTATAGAAAAGTCCCCTGATCAAATATAACAAAGGCCCTAGATCGAGTATAAGAAAGTCCCTTGGTCGAGTATAACAAAGTCCCATGAACGAGTATAACAAAGGCCCCTGATCGAGTATAACAAAGGACCCTAAAAGTCTATAACAATGTCCCCTGATCGAGTATAACAAAGCCCGCTCATCGAGTATAACAAATTCCCCTGATCGAGGATAACAAAGTCTTTGATCGAGTAACACAAAGTCCCCTGATAGAGTATAACAAATTCTCCTGATCGAGTATAACAAAGTCCCCTGATCGAGTATAACAAAGTCCCCTCATCGAGTATAACAAAGTTCCCTTATCGAGTATAACAAAGTCCCCTGATCGAGTATAACAAATTCCCCTGGTCGAGTATAACAAAGTCCCCTGATCAAGTATAACAAAGGCCCTAGATCGAGTATAACAAAGTCCCCTGAACGAGTATAACAAAGGCCCCTGATCGAGTATAACAAAGGACCCTAAAAGCTATAACAATGTCCCATGATCGAGTATAACAAAGTCCGCTCATCGAGTATAACAAAGTCCCCTGATCGGAAACGCAACAAAGATCCTTCGGTGGGGTATAACAAAGTCTTACCTGATCGAGTATAACAAATTCTCCTGATCGAGTATAACAAAGTCCCCTGATCGAGTATAACAAAGGCCCATGATAAAGTATAACAAAATTTCCCTGATCGAGTATAACAAAGCCCCCTCATCGAGTATAACAAAGCCCTCTTATCGAGAATAACTAAGTCCCCTGATCGAGTATAACAAAGCCCCCTGATCACGTATAACAAAGGCTCCAGATCGAGTATAACAAAGTCCCCTGGTCGAGTATTACAAAGTCCCCTGAACGATTATAACAAAGGCCCCTGATCGAGTATAACAAAGTTCCCTGATCGAGTATAACAAAGCCCCCTGATCAGGTATAACAAGCCTGATCGAAATTCAACAAAACCCCTTATCGAAATAACAAAGTCCCCTGATCAATTATAACAAAGCCCCTGATCAAGTATAACAAAGGCCCCTGATCGAGTATAACAAAGTCCCCTGGTCGAGTATAACAAAATCCCCTGATCGAGTATAACAAAGGCCCCTGATCGAGTATAACAAAGTTCCCCGATCGAGTATAACAAAGCCCCCTGATCGAGTATAACAAAGTCCCCCTTATCGAGAACAACAAAGTCCCCTGATCGAGTATAACAAAGCCCCCTGATCAAGTATAACAAAGGCTCCAGATCGAGTATAACAAAATCCCCTGGTCGAGTATAACAAAGTCCCCTGAACGATTATAACAAAGTGCCCCTGATCGAGTTTAACAATGTTCCCTGATCGAGTATAACAAAGTCCCTTGATCGAGTATAACAAAGCCCCCTCATCGAGTAAAACAAATTCCCCTGATCCGGTATAACAAAGTCCCCTCACCGAGTATAATAAAGTTCCCTGATCGAGGATAACAAAGCCCCCTCATAGAGTATAACAAAGTCCTCTGATCTATTATATCAAAGTCCCCTGATCGGCTATAACAAAGGCCCCTGATCGAGTATAACAAAGGCCCCTCATCGAGTATAACAAAGTCCCATGATCGTGTATAAAAAAGTCCCCTCATCGAATATAACAAAGCCCCCTGATCGAGTATAACAAATTCCCCTGATCGAGTAGAACAAAGTCCCCTCATCGAGTATAACAAAGGCCCCTCATCGAGTATAACAAAGTCCCATGATCGAGAATAACAAAGTCCCTCATCGAATATAACAAAGTCCCCTGATCGAGTATAACAAAGTCACTTGTTTGAGTATAACAAGGTCCCCTGTTTGAGTCTAACATAGTCCCCTGAACGATTATAACAAAGGCCCCTCATCGAATATAACAAAGCCCCCTGATCGAATATAACAAAAGTGCCTGAACCAGTATAACAAAGGCCCCTGATCGAGTATAACAGGGTTCCCTGATCGAGTATAACAAAGCCCCCTAATTGAGTATAACAAAGTCCCCCTTATCAAGATTAACAATGTTCCCTGATCGAGTATAACAAAGCCCCTTGATGAAGTATAACAAAGGACCCTGATCGAGTATAACAAAGTCCCCTGGTCGAGTATAACAAAGTCCCCTGATCGAGTATAACAAAGGCCCCCTTATCGAGAATAACTAAGTCCCCTGATCGAGTATAACAAAGCCCCCTGATCAAGTATAACAAAGGCTCCAGATCGAGTATAACAAAGTCCCCTGGTTGAGTATAACAAAGTCCCCTGAACGATTATAACAAAAGCCCCTGATCGAGAATAACAAAGTCCCCTGATCGAGTATAACAAAGCCCCCTGATCGAGTATAACAAAGTCCCCTGATCGAGTATAACAATGTTCCCAGGTCGAGTAAAGAAAAGTCCCCTGATCAAATATAACAAAGGCCCTAGATAGAGTATAACAAAGACCCCTGAACGAGTATAACAAAGGCCCCTGATCGAGTATAACAAAGGACCCTAAAAGTCTATAACAATGTCCCCTGATCGAGTATAACAAAGCCCGCTCATCGAGTATAACAAATTCCCTTGATCGAGGATAACAAAGTCCTTGATCGAGTAAAACAAAGTCCCCTGATCGAGTATAACAAATTCTCTTGATCGAGTATAACAAAGTCCCCTGATCGAGTATAACAAAGTCCCCTCATCGAGTATAACAAAGTCCCCTTATCGAGTATAACAAAGTCCCCTGATCGAGTATAACAAAGTCCCCTGGTCGAGTATAACAAAGTCCCCTGATCAAGTATAACAAAGGCCCTAGATCGAGTATAACAAAGTCCCCTGAACGAGTTAACAAAGGCCCCTGATCGAGTATAACAAAGGACCCTAAAAGGCTATAACAATGTCCCCTGATCGAGTATAACAAAGCCCGCTCATCGAGTATAACAAAGTCCCCTGATCGAGGATAACAAAGTCCTTGATCGAGTATAACAAAGTCCCCTGATCGAGTATAACAAATTCCCCTGATCGAGTATAACAAAGGCCCATGATTGAGTATAACAAAATTTCCCTGATCGAGTATAACAAAACCCCCTCATCGAGTATAACAAAACCCTCTTATCGAGAATAACTTAGTTCCCTGATCGAGTATAACAATGCCCCCTGATCAAGTATAACAAAGGCTCCAGATCGAGTATAACAAAGTACCCTGGTCGAGTATTACAAAGTCCCCTGAACGATTATAACAAAGGCCCCTGATCGAGCATAACAAAGTTCCCTGATCGAGTATAACAAAGCCCCCTGATCGAGTATAACAAAGAATCCCTGATCAGGTATAACAAAGTCCTGATCGAGTATAACAAATGCCCTGATCGAGGTTTAACAAAGGCCTCTAGTCCGAGGTCTAACAAGTCCCCTTGTCCGTGCCGTAAAGACCTTACCTGAGCGAGTATAACAAAGGCCCTGATCGAGTATAAAAAAGAGATTTCCTGATCGGGTATAACAAAAGCCCCCTGATCTGAGTATAAGCAAGCCCCTGATCGAGAATAACAAAGCCCCCCGTAATCAAGGGCAAGTCCCCTGATCGAGTATAACAAAAGAACCTGATCCAAGTATAACAAAGGCCCCTGATCGAGTATAACAAAGTCCCATGGTCGAGTATAACAAAGTCCCCTGATCGAGTATAACAAAGGCCCATGATCGAGTATAACAAAATTTCCCTTATCGAGTATACCAAAGCCCCCTCATCGAGTATAACAAAGTCCCTCTTATCGAGAATAACTAAGTCCCCTGATCGAGTATAACAAAGCTCCCTGATCAAGTATAACAAAGGCTCCAGATCGAGTATAACAAAATCCTCTGGTCGAGTATAACAAAGTCCGCTGAACGATTATAACAAAGGCCCCTGATCGAGTTTAACAATGTTCCCTGATCGAGTATAAAAAAGCCCCCTGATCGAGTATAACTAAGTCCCCCTTATCGAGAATAACAAAGTCCCGTGATCGAGTATAACAAAGCCCCCTGATCAAGTATAACAAAGGCTCCAAATCGAGTATAACAAAGTCCCAGGTCGAGTATAACAAAGTCCTCTGATCGAGTATAACAAAGGCCCCTGATCGAGTATAACAAAGGCCCCTGATCGAGTATAACAAAGTCCTTGGATCGAGTATAACAAAGCCCCTCATCGAGTAAAACAAAGTCCCCTGATCCGGTATAACAAACTCCCCTCACCGAGTATAATAAAGTTCCCTGATCGAGGATAACAA
>NW_024751082.1:0-6207 GCF_018991925.1 Homarus americanus
AGTAGTGTACCTGGGAGTGTCATTGGTGTACCTGGGAGTGTGAGAGGTGTACCTGGAAGTGTCAGAGGTGTACCTGGAAGTGTCAGGGGTGTACCTGGAAGTGTCAGGGTTGTACCTGGGAGTGTCAGAGGTGTACCTGGGAGTGTCAGAGGTGTTCCTGAGAGAGTCAGAGGTGTACGTAGGAGTGTCAGAGGTGTACCTGGGAGTGTCAGAGGTGTACCTGGAAGTGTGAGAGGTGTACCTGGGAGTGTCATTGGTGTACCTGGGAGTGTCAGAGGTGTTCCTGGGAGTGTCGGAGGAGTACCTGGCAGCGTCAAAGGAGTACCTGGGAGTGTCAGAGGTGTACCTGGTAGTGTCAGTGGTGTACCTGGGAGTGTCAGAGTTGTACTTGGGAGTGTGATTGGTGTACCTGGGAGTGTCAGAGGTGTATGTGGGAGTGTCAGAGGTGTACCTGGGAGTGTCAGAGGTGTACCTGGGAGTGTCAGGGGTGTACCTGGGAGTGTGTCACAGGTGTGGCTGCAGGAGTGTCGGAGGTGTAACTGGGAGTGTCAGAGGTGTGCCTGGGGAGTGTCAGAGAGGTGGACCTTGGAGTGTCAGAGGTGGACCTGGGAGTGTCAGAGTAGTACCTGGGAGTGTCAGAGGTGTACCTGGGAGTGTCTGAGGTGTACATGGGAGTGTCAGGGGAGAACCAGGGATTGTAAGAGGTGTACCTGGGATTGTCAGGGGTGTACCAGGAAGTGTCAGAGGTGAACCAGGGAGTGTCAAAGGTGAACCAGGTAGTGTTTGAGGTGTACCTGGGAGTGTCAGAGGTGTACCTGGTAGTATCATTGGTGTACCTGGGAGTGTCAGAGGTGTATCTGGAAGTGTCAGAGGTGTTCCTGGGAGTATCAGAGGTGTACCTGGGAGTGTCAGAGGTGTACCAGGGAGTGTCAGAGGAGTACCTGGGAGTATCGGAGGTGTACCTGGGAGTATCGGAGGTGTACCTGGGAGTGTCAGAGGTGTAATGAGACAAAATCTCACATGAAGAGAATTACATATATAGGTAGGAAGTATAGAGAGTAGGAATGTAAAGGTAGGAAACTTGGTAGCGTGGCCTGGATGTTATTTGCCCAGCGTCACTACGCTTATCTTATCTCGTATGTCAATACACATATATCACTTCTTAAAGGGACAACTTGTTAAACACCTCTTGATACAACTATTTATTACTTCACTCAATGACATGGACACATTGATATCACTATTATATCGGGGTACTAACACATTATGCTTTACGTTACTTGACACTGACTCTCGGACACACCTGAATGAATACACTTCCCACAGTAGGTAACTCACCCTAGGACGTTCTGACAAGACTCACGTGTACCCTGACGTAGGCCCAGTGAGTGCTGGCTGGGCTGCCTCCTATGGGAGAGTCTGCTTAGCTGGCGATGCCGTGGTCTGGTCGGGAGGTCTCCCTCCCGACCTGGGGAGGGGACGTGCGTGACTCCGCTTAGTGAACCGAGTGACGACCTGAACGGGAGAGAGACGACAGGGTCCAGAATGAGAATCAGTCTGACCAGACTGATAATGATAAAGATAGTCCCCGTGGACGGGACTGTAGGGCCTTTATATGGGGTCGGCCCAGCCGGCTTCTGACCTCTAACAATTAACACTAAACTGGTTTGATCTGGATAATTGTGTGCAGGTGTGGTCCTGGCCAGGTGTCTTGGCTAGGTGCGGTTGTAGGTCACCGGCTCACGTCATTAGCGGGCGAGGTCAAGTCCCTTGGGTCGACCTGAGGTGTGTCAACCCGGAATGTGGTGGTACCACGAGGTCTGCACTGTACTTGCTGTTATATGCGGCATAATTCTGGGCTGTAAGGTTTGGTCTGACAATCACTCATTACACCTCCCGTCAAGACCAAAGCTTCATCACAGAGACTGATGCCCCATATAGACAGCAACATCACGTGTGGTGTCAAAGATAATCCCTGGGGCGATAACATAGTCTCACATTTACAAACAACAATCTCATAGGTGTATGTTTTTCTACTGGCGCTAGTTTGATCTGACAAAGCTCACTATACCTCCCGCCAAGATCAAAGCTTCTATGCCAGGAGAAAAAGGAAACATAGCAAGTGAACATAGAATGAAAAAATCCTTCATATGTAGCATAGTGTCCGAGGCAACCTTGCAAATCACATTCTACAAACAACAACAACAGTTGTTACATTTCCTTATCAGCCCATGTCAAAATAATAATTCATCTCAGTCAGTAATATAGCTACAACATCGTGTTTCATAGTCCAAGACATTGATCAAATGAACTCATAGAAAAAAGTGAGACTAAAAAAAGACATTCTTTGTAGTAAACATCAACAAAATCAGAGAAAATACTTCAAAATACACAAAAAAATGTTCCTACTTCACATATTAGGGTATTAATATCTTTTTATTATACATCAACAACGTCAGTACATTAGTTGGGTCCGGCATAGCTCACGTCTTCCATCCAGCTGGTATCTGAAAAATAGGGGATGGCGGCAGCTCAGCAGCTGTAGTCGGTTGGTCCTTCATCATCGACTTTCTTGTGATGTCAGGACAGCACATCTTCTGTCTTCTTTCTTCACATAGCACATCTTCTGTCTTCTTTCTTCACATACCGCACCTTGTAGGTCGTTTCTCCACACCTTCTGACTTCTTCTCACTTCCTCCTGGTTTCTATACTATTCCAGACGAGTTTTCTGTCCCATCTGCGTTCTTCCTCTACGTTTAGAGCCTCATTTTCAACGTCTTCTAGATGAATTTTGTTCCATCTTCCTTTTTTCTTAGTACATCATCATTTTCATATTCCAGACGAATTTTCTGTTCATCTGCGTTTCTTTATACATCTTCATTTTCATATTCCAGACGAATTTTTCTGCTCATCTGCGTTTCTTTATACATCTTCATTTTCATATTCCAGATGAATTTTTCTGCTCCATCTGTATTTCTTCTCTGCAACATCATCATTTTCATCATATTCCAGACGATTTTCTGTTCATCTGCCGTCGGCCCCCTCCGGCCGGGATGAAGGCCGGTCCACTGCTTGGGCTGTCGTCTCCTTAGATGACTCGTAAGGCAGGTTCCGCGGACCAGGGCTCGCCCTCCGTACGTGAGTGTCGGCGAGACCAAAGACCGTCCTGTCTTACACCTTCCACAGTGGTGAATCCCTCCCTGGCTGGGCTCACCAGGGTTCGTTGTGTGGCGATCCATTCCACACTCCTTAACTTCTTAAAGTAGAAAAATATAAAATCTCCTTAATCCTAGACCAAGGGAGGACTTGAAAGAAGTGGCGTGGTGTGTGGTGGGTTTCGTGCTGCCTTCATCACGCTGCATTCATCACGCTGCTTTCATCATGCTGGTTCTTCTCTGCTCGTATGTACTGTGGTTGACGTCCGGCTGGCCATGGGTGGTACTGTGAGTGACATTTGACAGAGAAACAATCCTAAAGGGATGATGGATCAGTTGGAAGTGCATTCGCAAAAAAAGTTTACTTTATACGTTACGTCAATGTTTGGCAACTATCATTTCCGTCACGACAATGTTCTCATCAGGCTGGGTCGGGGAGTGAAGCTCTGCGCACTACACTGAATATCATTTATCACTGCGCGTCAAAGAGTACATCACAAATCATAATAGCATAAAAATACACTGAGTGAAGCTCTGCATTCATCGCAATATTACTTTATATTAACCATCATCATCAACACACAGCTTACGGGACACAAGACGGGGAATCAGTGTGGTCAAGGGGCGGGGCAGGGCAGGGCAGGGATGGGAGGAAGGGTAAGGAGGGTGAGGTAAGGATTAGGACGGGGAGGAGGATGTAGGTTAAAAGACATGTTAAGTTATAACAGTTAGTACAGACACCGCTTTCATCACTGAACCACAATGGCTACATTCAACACTGACCAACAATCAAACTGCACTTGGGCTACTGAGAATGCCACAGATAGCGGGTGACACTGAGAAATTACGTTAAGCACTGAACATATTTCTATTAAAAATTCGCACATACCACCACAAGAGACATTTACTTGAGCTGTAACGGTGACACACTAGGACACTTTTCACCCTACTAGCAGGAACTTCTTATCACGCACTTTTGAACTAACGAGCCAGGTGTTATGGCTAACCGAGGGAAGGCGTGAGTTACGTTAAGTACGCTGCCACCATTGTAATGAGACAAAACACAATGAGAGGAAGAATATATATATAGGTAGGAAGTATAGAGAGTAGGAATGTAAAGATAGGAAACTTGGTAGCGTGGCCTGGATGTTATTTGCACAGCGTCACTACGCTTATCTTATCTCGTATGTCAATACACATATATCACTTCTTAAAGGGACAACTTGTTAAACACCTCTTGATACAACTATTTATTACTTCACTCAATGACATGGACACAGTAATATCACTATTATATCGGGGTACTAACACATTATGCTTTACGTTACTTGACACTGACTCTCGGACACACCTGAATGAATACACTTCCCACAGTAGGTAACTCACCCTAGGACGTTCTGACAAGACTCACGTGTACCCTGACGTAGGCCCAGTGAGTGCTGGCTGGGCTGCCTCCTATGGGAACATAAGACCATAAGAATGGAGGAAACTGCAGCGGGCCTATTGGCCCATACTGCGCAGTCCCATTTACACCCAACCCCTATTGTTCATATGAGCATCCAACCTATGTTTGAAGCAATTCAGCGTATTCGAGTTAATGATGATATTTGGTAACTTGTTCCATTCATCCACTACTCTGTTTCCAAACCAGTGTTTACCTATTTCACGCCTAAATCTAAATTTGTCTAATTTAAAGCCATTGTTACGAGTTAGCTCCTGGTTGGATAATTTGAGTACCTTTGTAATGTCCCCTTTGTTTAGCCCTGCCTTCCACTTATACACCTCTATCAGGTCGCCCCTCGCTCTACGTCTCTCGAGGGAGTGCAAATTAAGATACTTTAACCTGTCTCTATACTCAAGGTTCCTAATGCCCGGGATTAGTCTTGTCATTCTCCTCTGAATTCTTTCCAAGGATTCTATATCCATTCTGTAATACGGTGACCAGAACTGAACTGCCTAATCCAGGTGTGGTCTCACAAGAGCAAGATACAGTTTTAGGATGACCTCGCTAGTCTTGTAACTAACACTCCTTTGTATGAACCCAAGTACTTTATTAGCCTTGTTACGAGCAAAAACACATTGTTTACTTGGCTTAAGGTTCCACTGACACTCCCTGGTGCACCTCTGACATTCCCAGTTACACCTCCGACACTCCGAGTTACACCCCTGACACTCCCAGGTACACCTCTGACACTCCCAGGTACACCTCTGATACTCCCAGGTACACGTCTGACACTCCCAGGTCCGCCTCCGACACTCCCAGGTACAACTCTGACGCTCCCAGTTAAACCTCCGATAATCCTAGGTACACCTCTGACACTCCCAGGTACACCAATTACACTCCTAGGTATTCCTCTGACACTCCCTGGTACACCTCTGACACTCCCAGGTACACCTCAGACACTCCCTGGTACACCTCTGACACTCCCAGTTACACCTCCGATATTCCCTGGTACACCTCTGACACTCCCAGGTACACGTCCGACACTCTCAGATACACCTCTAACACTCCCAGGTACACCTCCGATATTCCCAGGTACACCTCCGATATTCCCAGGTACACCTCCGATACTCCTAGGAACACCTTTGTGACTCCCAAGTACTTCACTGACACTCCCTGGTATACCTCTGACATTCCCTGGTACACCTCTGACACTCCCAGGTACACCTCTGATACTCCCAGGTACACCTCTGACACTTCCAGGTCCGCCTCCGACACACCCAGGTACAACTCCGACACTTCCAGGTACACCTCTGACACTCCCAGGTACACCTCTGACACTCCCAGGTACACCTCTGACACTCCCAGGTACACCTCTGACACTCCCAGGTACGCCTCTGACACTCCCAGGTACTCCACTGACACTCCCTGGTACACCTCTGACACTCCCAGGTACACCTCTGACACTCCTAGGTACTCCTCTGTCACTCCCTGATACAACTCAAACACTCCCAGGTGCACCGCTGATACTCCCAAGTACTCCACTGACATTCCCTGATACACCTCTCAAACTCCCAGGTACACGTCCGACACTCCCAGATACACCTCTAA
>NW_024751083.1:0-52784 GCF_018991925.1 Homarus americanus
TCGGACGCACCTGGGAGTGTCAGAGGCACCAGCTGAACAAGTCATGGAGTTTGGGAGTGCTGGGAGGTGCACCTGGAGGTCAGGAGGCCTTGGAGTGTCAGGAGGCACTGGGTGTCAGAGGTGCATCTGGGAGGTCGAAGGCACCTGGGAGGTCAGAGGCACTGGGGCAGGTCAGAGGCACCTGGGAGGTTAGAGTGTACCAGGAAAGTGCTCGTGGAGTACCTGGGAGGTTGGGAAGGTGTACCTGAGAGGTCAGAGGTGTACCTGGGAGGTCAGAGGTGTACCTGGGAGGCTGGGGAGGTGTACCCAGGAGGCCAGAGGTGTACCTGGGAGTGTGAGAAGTGGCACCTGGGAGGGTCTGGGGTGTACCTGGAGGCCAAAGGTACCTGGCGTCGGAGGTGTACCTGGAGTCAGGAGGTGTACCCAGATTGTCGGAGGTGTACCTGGGAGTTTAAGAAGTGTACCTGGGAAGTCGGGAGGTGTGCCTGGGAGTGTCGGACAGAGCACCTGGAGGCCGGGGAGGTGCACTTGGGAGTGTCAGACGCAAAATCTGGAGTGCAGGTACATGGCAGTCCAGAGGCACCTGGGAGTGTCAGGAGGTGTGCACTCAAGAATGTCAGTGGAGCACCTGGGGAGTGTCAGCTGTGTACCTGGGAGCCAGGGGAGGCACTAAGTGTCAGAGGCAGGCACCTGAGTGTGTGTGTGGTGTGGTACCTGGTGTCCGAGGTGTGCCTGGGAGTGTCGGAAGCATTACCTGTGAGTGTCGGGAGGCGGACCTGGGAGTGTCAGAGGTGTACCCAGTAAAGAGAGGCACCTGGGAGGCCAGAGGCGTACTTGGGAATGTCAGGAGGCATACCAGGAGTGCCAGTGAAGTACCTGGGAGCCTGTGTGTACTCTGGGAGTATCGGAGGTGTACCTGGAATAAGGGAGGTACCTGAAGAATGGAGGGCCTGGAGGTTGAGTACCTGGGAGTTCCAGAGGTGAAACAGGAGTGTCAGAGGAGCACTGGGGAGGTTTGCAGGTAACCTGGGAGTATCAGAGGTGTACCTGGGAGCATTTGAGGTAAAAATGGGAGTGTCAGAGGGAAAAATGGGAGCATTTGAGGTAACTGAGTGTCAGATTTGTACCTGGGAGGCCAGGCAACTGGGAGCAAGTCGGAGGTAACTGACTGTCAGAGGTGTGTCAGTGGGACCTGGGAGTTCAAAGGTGCACCCAGGAGCATCAGAGGTAACTGGAATATTGAAGGTGTACCTGGGAATATCTGAGGTGCCTAGGGGTGCTGGGAGGTGTCTGGGAGTGTCGGAGGAGCACGGGAGGCAGCAGGAGTATTCTGGGATTAGTGCCGAGGTGTCCCTGGCAGTGTCAGAGGTACCAGGGAGGTCAGAGGAGTACCAGGAGCCGAGGAATACCCAGGAGTGTCAGAGGTACTGGGAGTGCTGGAGGTAAAAATGAACGCTGGGGTGGAGGCTAAGGAGGTCAGAGGAATACCTAGGAGGTCAGAGGTACCTGGAGTGTCAGGCGGTGTACCTGGGAGTGCCGGAGGTGTGCCTGGGAGGGAGAAGTGCACCTGGAGGCTCAGAGGTGTACCTGCCGGAGGTGCACCTGGAGTGCCAGAGGTGCACTTGGGAGGCTGGGAGAAATGGAAGGCCAAAGAGGTGTCTGGGAGTGTCTGGAGGTGTACCTGGGAGCACAGAGAGGTGCCCAGGGAGTGTCGGGAGGCACTTGAGCCAGAGGTGCACCTGAGTGTCTGAGGTACCTGGGAGTGTCTGAGGTGCACTGGCAGTAAACTGAGGTGTACCTGGCGGGTGTCTGGAGGTAACTGGTGTCATGTGTACCTGGGAGGTTAGGAGGTTTATCAAGGAGTGACAGAGGAGCACCTAGGAGTGTCAGAGGTACCTGGGAGTGTCAGAGGTGTACCTGGGAGGTCAAAGATGCACCTGGCGTCGTGAGGGCCTACATTAATGGACGTACCCAGGAGTGTCAGAGAGAAACAGGGAATGTCAGTGGAGTACCTTGGAGGCCAGAGGTGTACCTTGGAGAAACAGAGGTACTCAGAGTGTCAGATGTGTACCTGGGAGGCCAGGGGTAACTGGGAGCCGGAGGTGGAATCAAAGCTGGGGAGGTGTACCAGGGAGGCCAGGAGGCCTGGGGAGTCCCAAAGGTGTACCTGGGAGTATCGGAGGTACTGGGAACACTTGAGGTGCACCTGGGAACATCGGAGGTACCTGGAGGTCAGAGGTACCAGGAGTGACGGAGGTGTACCTGGGAGGCCACAGAATACCTGAATGGCTGGGGAGGTGAATCCCTGCAGTGTCAGAGGTGTACCCATGCCAGATGTACCCAAAGGCCGGGGAGGTGCTAGGAGGCCAAAGGTGTACCTGGGAGTGTCAGGAGGTGCACCTGGAGTTGGGAGGTGCACTCACTTTCAGAGGCAACCTGAGTGTCAGAGATGCAACTGGAGGAGTGTCACAGGAGCACCTGGGATTGCCGATGTACCTGGCAGGCCGAGGTGCACTGGGGTGCCGCAGATGTACCTGGGAGGCCAGAGATGTGCCTGGGAGCTGCAGAGTGCCTGTGATTGTCAGAGGTATACCTGGCAGTGTCAGGAGGTACCTGGAAGGTCAGAGGTGTTGGGAGTTTTAGGAGGTGT
Source organism: Homarus americanus (assembly GCF_018991925.1). NCBI lineage: Eukaryota > Metazoa > Arthropoda > Malacostraca > Decapoda > Nephropidae > Homarus > Homarus americanus. Next base: position 2,651 of record NW_024751083.1, read on the forward strand.
ACCTGGGAGGTCAGAGATGTACTTGGAGCATCAGAGGCCTGGGAACACGGAGGTACCTGGGAACATCGGAGGTGCACCTGGGAGTGTCAGAGGTGTACCTGGGAGTGTCGGAGGCACCTGGGAGTGTCACAGAGCACCTGGGATTGCTTGGAGGTGTACCTGCAGTGTCAGAGGTGTACCTGGGAATGCTCAGAGATACCTGGGAGGTCAGGAGTACCTGGGAGTAAGCCAAAGGTACCTGAGAATGTCAGAGGGCACGGGAGTGTCAGAGGTGCACCGGAGTAATGGACGCACCTGGGAGTGTCAGAGAGGTGTACCAGGAAGTCAGTGGAGCAATGGTGGGAGTGTCAGGAGGTGTAACTGGGAGGCTGGGAGATGTACCTGGAGTGCCGAGATGTACTCTGGAGGCCACAGAGTCAGGATTACGAGGTATACCTGGCAGTGTCAGAGGTACCTGGAAGTGTCAGAGGGCCCTGGGAGTTTTAGAGGTACCTGGAGTGTCAGAGATGTACCTGGGAGATGTCACAGAGTACTCTTGGGAGTCTCAAAGGTGCCTGGGAGTACTGAGGCACTTGGAATAATGAAAGAACGGGGAATATCGAGGCACTGGGAGGTTGGGAGGTGCACTCAGAGGTCGGAGGTGTACCTGGAGAGAAGGGACCTGGGAGTGTCACAGGAGTACCTGGATTGTCAGATGCCCAAGGAAAAAGCCAGAGGTGTACCTGGAGGTCAGGAGATGTAACTGGGAGGCCAGGAGTACCTGGAGTGTCAACAAAAAATTTGAGAACAGAGGTGCACCTGGGAGGCCAGAGGTGTGCACCAGGCCGGATGCAATTGGGAGTGTCAGGGGAGGTGCACCAGGGAATGTCAGTGGGAGGCCATTGGGGAGGCCGGGAGGTGTACCTGGGGAGTGTCAGAGGTGCACCTTTGGAGTGGCAGAGGTGTACCTGGGAGGCCAGGAGGTACCTGGGAGTGTCGGAGGTACCTGGGAGTGCAGGTGTACCTGGGAGGCTGCGGAGGTGTACCTGGGAGGTCAGAGAGGTACCAGGGAATGTCAGTGGAGTACCTGGGAGTCGGAAAGGTGTACCTGGAGAGTGTCAGAGGTGTACCTGGGAGTGTCAGAGGTGTACCTGGGAGGCCAGAGGTGTACCTCGGAGTGTCAGAGGTGTACCTGGGAGTGTGGGTCGATGTACCTGAGAGTGCAGAGTGTACCTGGGAGTGTCTGAGGTGTACCTGGAGTGTCAGAGGTACCTGGGAGGGTCAGAGGTGTACCTGGGAGTGTCAGAGGTGTACCAGGGAATGTCAGGAGTACCTGGGAGTGTCAAAGGTGTACCTGAGAGTGTCAGAGGTGTACCTGGGAGTGTCTGAGGTGTACGGAGTGTCAGAGGTGTACCTGGGAGGTCAGAGGTGTACCCAGGAGTGTGAGAAATGTACCTGTGAGTGTCTGGGGTGTACCTGGGAGTGTAAGAAGGTACCTGGGAGCACGAGGTGTACCTGGGAGGCCGGAGGATACCTGGGAGTGTAAGAAGTGTACCTGGGAGTGTCGGAGGTGTACCTGGGAGTGTCGGAGGCATACCTGGGAGGTACTTGGGAGGTCAGAGGTACCTGGGAGCGAGTGGCGTACCTGGGAGGCCAGAGGTGTATCTGGGAGTGTCGGACGGTACCTGGGAGTGCCAGAGGTGTACCAAGGAATGTCAGTGAGTACCTGGGAGGTCAGAGGTGTACCTGGGAGTGTCAGGGTTGGTACCTGGGAGGTCAGAGGTGTACCTGGGAGGCCGGAGGTGTACCTGGAAGTGCAGAGGTGTACTTGGGAGTGTCAGAGGTACATGGGAGTGTCAGAGGTGTACCTGGAAGTGTCAGAGGTGTACTTGGGAGCGTGGACAACCTGGGAGTGCAGAGGCCAGAATGTCAGTGAGTACCTGGGAGTGTCGGAGGTGTACTCTGGCAGTGTCACCTGTGTACCTGGGAGTGTCGCAGGTGTAACAGGGAATGTCAGTGAGTACCTGGGAGGCCAAAGGTGTACCTGGGAGTAGCGAGGTGTCTCCTGGGAGTGTCAGGGGTGTACCTGGGAGTGTAGAGGTGTACATGGAGTGTCAGGATGTACCTGGGAGTGTGAGAAGGTACCTGGGATTGTCTGGGGTGCACTGGGAGTGTCAGAGGTGTACCTGGGAGTGCCGGAGGTGTACCTGGGAGGTCAGGAGGTGTACCCAGATTGTCGGAGGTGTACCTGGGAGTGTAAGAAGGTACCTGGGAGTGTCGGAGGTAGCCTGGGAGTGTCGGAGGTGCACCGAGAGGTCAGAGGTGTACTTGGGGGTGTCAGAGGTGTACCTGGGAGTGCCAGCGGTGTACCTGGGAGTGTCTGAGGTGTACCTGGGAGTGTCACAGGTGCCTGGGAGGCCAGAGGCACTTGGAGTGTCAGAGGTGCACCTGGAGTGTCTGAGGTGTACCTGGGAGTGTCTGAGGTGTACCTGGCAGTGTCTGAGGTGTACCTGGCAGTGTCTGAGGTGTACCTGGTTGTGCTGAGCGGTACCTGGGAGCCATGTGTACCTGGGAGCATTAGAGGTGTATCAGGAGTGACAGAGGAGCACCTAGGAGCATCAGAGGTGTACCTAGGAGTGTGAAAAGTGTACCTGGGAGTGTCTGGGGTGTACCTTTGAGTGTCAGGGGTGTACCTGGGAGGTCAGGTGTACCAGGGAGTGTCAGTGGAGTACTGGAGGTCAGAGGTGTACCTGGGAGGTCAGAGGTGTACCTGGGAGTGTCAGACGTGTATCTGGGAGTGTCGGACGGTACCTGGGAGTGTCAGAGGTGTACCAGGAATGTCAGTGGAGTTCTGGGAGTGTTAGAGGTGTACCTGGGAGTGTCAGAGGTGTACCTGGGAGTGTCAGAGGTGTACCTGAGGAGTCAGAGGTGTACCTGGGAGAGTCAGAGGTGTACCTGAGGTGTACCTGGGAGTGTCTGACGTGTATCTGGGAGTGTCGGACGTACCTGGGAGGTCAGAGGTGTACCTGGGAGGTCAGGGGTGTACCTGGGAGGTCAGGTGTACCAGGAGTGTCAGAGCACCTGGGAGGTCAGATGTGTACCTGGGATGTCTGTGTACCTGGAGGTCAGTACCTGGGAGTGTCAGGGGTGTACCAGGGAGGTCAGTGGAGTACCTGGGAGTGTCAGAGGTGTACCTGGGAGGTAGAGGTGTACCTGGGAGGCCTGACGTGTATCTGGGAGTGTCGGACGTGTACCTGGGAGTGTCAGAGGTGTACCTGGGAATGTCAGAGGTGTACCTTGAGTGTCAGAGGTGTACCTGGGAGGTCAGAGGTGTTCTGGGAGTGTCGGAGGTGTTCCTGGCGTCGACGTGTACCTGGTGTCAGGTGAACCACGGAATGTCAGTGGAGTACCTGGGACTGTCAGAGGTACCGGTGCCGGAGGTGTACCTGGAGTGTCAAATGTGTACCTGGAGAGTCAGAGGCCCGGGAGTGTCTGAGGTGTACCTGGGAGTATCAGATGTGTGCCTATGAGTGTCAGAGGTGCACTTGGGAGTGTCAGAGGTGCACCTTTGGAGTGTCTGAGGTGTACCTGGGAGGTCAGAGGTGTACCTGGGAGCGTGAGAAGTGTACCTGGTGTCTGGGGTGTACCTGGCATTTTCTGAGGTGTAACTGATAGTGTCATGGTGTACCTGGGAGTGTCAGCGGTGCACCTGGCAGTGTGAGGTGTATCAGGGAGACAGAGAGTACCTAGGAGGTCAGAGGTGTACCTGGGAATGTCAGAGGTGTACCTGGGAGGTCAGAGGTGTACCTTGGAATTTCAGAGGTGTACCTGGGAGTGTCAGAGATGTACCTGAGAGTGTCACAGGAGTACCTGGGAGTGTCAGAGGTGTACTTGGGAGGGAGGTGCAAGGGAGTATCGGATGTTTACCTGGGAGTGTCGAGGTACCTGGAGTGTCAGAGGTGTACCTGGAGTGTCAGAGGTACTTGGAGTGTCAGAGGTGTACCTGGGAGTGATAGAGATGTGCCTGGGAGGTCAGAGGTGTATCTGGGAGGCCGGACGTACCTGGGAGTGTCAGAGGTGAACCACGGAATGTCAGTGGAGTACCTGGGACTGTCAGAGGTGTACCTGGCAGTGTCAGAGGCTGTACCTGTGAGTGTCGGTGTACCTGGAGTGTCAGAGGTGTACCTGGGAGGTCAGAGGTACCGGAGTGTCAGAGGTACCTGGGAGTGTCCGAGGTGTACCTGGAGTACGAAGTGTACCTGCGAGTGTCGGCGCGGACTGGGAGTGTCAGAGGTGTACCTGGGAATAACATAGGTGTACCTGGGAGTGTCAGTGAAGTACCTGGGAGTTAAAAGGTGTACCTTGAGTATCGGAGGTGCATATGGAATATCGGTGATGCACCTGGGACTGCTCTGAGGAGTACCTGGGAGTGTCAGAGTGTACCTGGAGTATCAGAGGTGCACCTGGGAGTATCGGAGGTGTACCTGGGAGTGTCAGAGGTGTACCTTGGAGTGTCAGAGGTGTACCTGGGAATAACATAGGTGTACCTGGAGTGTCAGTGAAGTACCTGGGAGTCTAAAGGTGTACTTTGAGCATCGGAGGTGTATTTGGGAGTCTCAGAGGTGAAACAGGAGGTCAGAGGAGTACCTGGAGCGTTAGAGGGTAACCTGGGAGCATCAGAGGTGACCTGGGAGTACCGGAGGTGTACCTGGGAGGTCAGAGGTACCTGTGGAGTGTCAGAGGTGTACCTGGGAGGTTAGAGATGTACCTGGAGTGTCACAGGAGTACCTGGATTGTAAGAGGTACCTGGCAGTGTCAGGGTGTACCGAAGGTCAGAGGTGTACCTGGGAGTTTTAAAGGTGTACCTGGAGTGTCAGAGATGTACCTGAGTGTCACAGGAGTACTTGGGAGTCCCAAAGGTGTACCTGGGAATATCGGAGGTGTACCTGGGAATATCGGAGGTGTACCTGGGAGTGCCTCAGAGGTGCAACTGGGAGTGTCGAGGTGTACCTGGGAGGCGTCGCAGGAGTACCTGGATTGTCAGAGGTGTAAATGGCAGTGTCAGATGTACCTGGGAGGTCAGAGATGTACCTGGGAGAACACAAGTGTACCTGAGAATGTCAGAGGTACCTGGGAGTGTCAGAGGTGTACCCTGAGAGTCGGATATGCACCTGGAGTGTCAGAGGTACCAGGGAATGTCAGTGAGTACTTGGAGGTCAGAGGTGTACCTGGGAGAGCCAGAGGGGTACCTGGGAGGTCAGAGGTGTACCTGGGAGTGTCAGAGGTGTACCAGGAATGTGAGTACCGAAAGTGCCTGTGTGCGTACCTGGAGAGTGTCGAGAGGTGTACTGGAAGTGTCAGAGGTACCTGGGAGGTCAGGAGGTGTACCTGGGAGCAACAGGAGGTACCTGGGAGCGTGAGAAGGTACCTGGGAGTGTCTGGGGTGTACCTGGGAGTGTCAGAGTGTACCTGGGAGTGTCGGAGGTGTACCTGGGAGTGTCAGAGGTGTACCTGTGATTGTCGAGGTACCTGGGAGTGAAGAAGGCACCTGGGAGCGTCGGAGGTGTACCTGGGAGTGTCGAGGCATCCTGGGAGCCAGAGGTGTACTTGGGAGCCAGAGGTGTACCTGGGAGTGTTTGCAGTGCACCTGAGATCAGAAGTGTATCTGGGAGTGTCGGACGGTACCTGGGAGTCAGAGTGTACCAAGGAATGTCAGTGGAGTACCTGGGAGTGTCAGAGGTACCTGGGAGTGTCAGGGGTGTACCGGGAGGCAGAGGTGTACCTGGAGTGTCAGAGGTACATGGGAGTGCTGAGAGGTGCCCGGAGTGTCAGAGGTACCTGGAAGCTGTCAGAGGTGCACTTGGGAGTGTCGGACGGTACCTGGGAGTGTCAGAGGTGTACCATGGAATGTCAGTGAGTACCTGGGAGTGTCGGAGGTGTGGCTGGGACCAGAGCATGTCACAGGTGTACCAGGAGTGTCAGGAGACCTGAGTGTCAGTACCTGTTAGTGTCAGAGGTGTCCCTGGGAGTGCACAGAGGTGTACCTGGGAGTGCTGAGAGGCATGGGAGAGCTGGGAGGTGTACCTGGGAGGGAGAAGTACTGGGATTGTCTGGTACCTGGGAGTGTCATAGGTGTACCTGGGAGTGTCGGAGGTACCTGGGAGGTCAGAGGTACCTGTGATTGTCGGAGGTACCTGGAAGAAGCATACCTGGGAGTGTCGGAAGTGTACCTGAGAGTGTCGGAGGTGTACCGAGAGTGTCAGAGGTGTACTTGGGAGTGTCAGAGGTGCACTGGGAGTGCTGAGCGGTGTACCTGGGAGTGTCTGAGGTGTACCTGGGAGTGTCACAGGTGTGCCTGGGTGTCAAAGGTGCACTTGGGAGTGTCAGAGGTGCACCTGGAGTGTCTGAGGTGTACCTGGGAGTGTCTGAGGTACCTGGCAGTGCCTGAGGTGTACCTGGCAGTGCCTGAGGTGTACCTGGTTGTGTCAGGCGGGAGGTTGGGCGGTACCTGGGAGGGAGGCAAACAGAGTGACAGAGGAGCACCTAGGAGCACGAGGTGTACCTAGAGTGAGAGTGTACCGGAGTGTCTGGGGTGTACCTGGAGTGTCAGGGGTGTACCTGGGAGGCCAGAGCTGTACCTGGGAGTGTCAGAGGTGTACCTGGGAGTGTCAGAGGTGTATCTGAGCAAGTCGGACGGTACCTGGGAGTGTCAGAGGTATACCAAGGAATGTCAGTGAGTACCTGGAGATGCCAGAGGTGTACTGGGAGGTCAGAGGGTACCTGAGAGTGTCAGAGGTGTACCTGGAGTGTCAGAGGTGTACCTGGGAGGTTCAGAGGTGTTCCTGAGCAAGTCGGAGGTGTTTTGGGAGGTCGGACGGTACCTGGGAGAGCAGAGGTGAACCACGGAATGTCAGTGAGCACGTGGGATCATGCAGAGGAACCTGGGAGCAGGGAGGTGTACCTGGGAGGTCAAAGGTGTACCTGAGAGTCAGAGGTGTACCTGGGAGTTTCAGAGGCATACCTAGAATGTCAGAGGTGTACCTGGGAGTGTCCGAGGTACCTGGGAGTGTCGAAGTTGTACCTGCGAGGTCGGAAGCACCAGAGTCAGAGGTAGCTGGGAATAACAGAGGTGTACCTGGGAGGTCAGAGGCGTACCTGGGAATGTCAGAGGCATACCAGGAGTGTCAGTGAAGCACCGGGAGTCTCAAAGATGTACCTGGGAGTATCGGAGGTGTACCCAGAATACGGAGGTACCTGGGAGGTCAGAGGTACCTGGGAGTCTCAGAGGTGAAACAGGAGTGTCAGAGGAGTACCTGGGAGGTCAGAGGTGTACCTGGGAGTATCAGAGGTGTACCTGGGAGCATCAGAGGTGCACCTGGGAGGTCAGAGGTACCTGGGAGGTCAGAGGGTGACCTGGGAGGCAAGCAGAGGTATACCTGGCAGTGTCAGGGTGTACCTGGAAGTGCTCGGGGTGTACCTGGGAGTTTTAGAGGTGCACATGGGAGTGTCAGAGATGTACCTGGGAGTGCCACAGAGCACTTGGGAGTCTCAAAGGTGTACCTGGGAGACTGGAGGTACCTGAAATATCGGAGGTGTACCTGGGAATATCTGAGGTACCTGGGAGTGCCAGAGGTACCTGGGAGGTCAGAGGTGTACCTGGGAGGCCAGAGGAGTCCCAGGAGTGTCAGAGGAATACCCAGGAGGCTGGGGAGGTACCTGGAGGTGCAGAAGGTATCAGGAATGTCAGGAGTACCAGGAGTGTCAGAGGAATACCTAGGGAGGCCAGAGGTGTACCTGGGAGTGTCGGAGGTGTACCTGGGATTGTCGGAGGTGTACCTGGGAGGTGAGAGAATACCTGGGAGTGTCAGAGGTGTACCTGGGAGGTTGGAGGTACCTGGGAGGTCAGAGGTGTGCTTGGGAGGTCAGAGGTGTACCTGGGAATGTCAAAGGCAGTGTGCCTGGGAGTGTCTGAGGTGTACCTGGGAGGTCAGAGGTGCCCAGGAGTGCTGGGGAGGTGCACTTGGGAGTGTCGGAGGTGCACCTGGAGTGTCTGAGGTACCTGGGAGTGTTGATGTACCTGGCAGTGTCTGAGGTGTACCTGGCAGTGTCTGAGGTGTAACTTGCAGTGTCAGTGGTACCTGGGAGGTCAGCGGTGCACCTGGAAGTTAGAGGTGTATCAAGGAGTGACAGAGGAGTACCTAGAGGTTGGGAGGTGTACTTGGAGGTCAGAGGTACTGGGAGTGTCAAAGATGCACCTGGGAGTGTCAGAGGTGTATTTGTTACTGTCGGACGTGTACCTGGGAGGTTAGAGGTATCAAGGAGGACAGAGGAGTACCTAGGAGTGTCAGAGGTACCTGGGAGGTCAGAGGTGTACCTGGGAGTGTCAGAGGTGTACCTGGGAGGCCAGAGATGTACCTGGGAGGTCGGGAGGTGTATCTGTTATTGTCGGACATGTACCTAGGAGTGTCAGAGGTGTACCTGGGAGGTCAGAGGTACCCCGGAGGTCAGAGATGTACCTGGGAGGTCAGAGGTGTATCTGCTATATTCGGACATGTACCTGGGAGGTCAGAGGTGTACCAGGGAATGTCAGTGGAGTACTGGGAGTGTCAGAGGTGTACTGGGAGAAACAGAGGTGTACCTGGAGTTCAGATGTGTACCTGGGAGGTCAGGGGTGTAACTGGGAGGCCGGAGGTGTAACTGGGAATGTCAGAGGTACCAGGAGTTAGTGAGTACCTGGAGTCTAAAGGTACCTGGAGTATCGGAGGTGTACCTGGGAATATCGTAGGTGTACCTGGGAATATCGGAGGTGTACCTGGGAATATCGGAGGTGTACCTGGGAGTGTCAGAGGTGTACCAGGAGTGACGGAGGTGTACTGGGAGTGTCACAGGAATACCTGGGATTGTCAGAGTGAACCTGGCAGTGTCAGAGGTGTACCTGGAAGTGTCAGAGATGTACCTGGGAGGTCAGGAGGTGTACCTAGAGAGCCAGAGGTGTACCTGGGAGTGTCAGGAGGTGTACCTGGGAGGTCAGAGGTGCATTTGGGAATTTCAGAGGTGTACCTGGGAGGTTCAGAGATGTAACTGAGAGTGTCACAGGAGTACCTGGGATTGTCAGATGTGTACCGCAGTGTCAGAGGTGTAATGGGAGGTCACAGATGTACCTGGGAGTGTCAAGATGTACCTGGAGGCTGCAGGAGTGCCTGAGATTGTCAGAGGTATACCTGGCAGTGTCAGAGGTGTACCTGGAAGTGTCACAGGGTGCCTGGGAGTTTTAGAGGTACCTGGAGTGTCAGAGATGTACCTGGGAGTATCGGAGGTGTACCTGGGAATATCGGAGGTACCTGGGAATATCGGAGGTGTACCTGGGAGTGTCAGAGGTGTACCTGGGAGGTCGGAGGTGTACCTGGGAGGTCACGGGAGTACCTGGGATTGTCAGAGGTGTACCTGGCAGGTCAGAGGTACCTGGGAGTGTCAGAGGTGTACCTGGAGGCCGGACGCACCTGGGAGGCCAGAGGTGTACCAGGGATGCAGTGAGTACTTGTGAGGTCAGAGGTGTAACTGGGAGGCAGAGATGTACCTGGGAGTGTCAGGAGATGCACCTGGGAGGTCACAGGAGTACCAGGATTGTCAGAGGTATACCTGGCAGTGTCAGAGGTGTACCTGGAAGTGTCAGGAATGGGAGTGTTTGCGGTGTACCTGGGAGTGTTGAGAAGGTATGGGAGTGTCGGACGTGTACCTGGGAGTGTCAGGGGTGTACCAGGAATGTCAGTGGAGCACCTGGGAGTGTCAGAGGTGTACCTGGGAGGTCAGGTGTACCTGGGAGGCAGAGGTGACCTGGGAGGTCAGAAGTGCACATGGGAGTGTCAGAGGTGTACCTGGGAGTGTCAGAGGTGTACCTGGAAGTGTCAGAGGGGGTACTTGGGAGAGTCGGATGTACCTGGGAGCTCAGAGGTGTACCATGGAATTTCAGTGAGCACCTGGGAGTGTCGGAGGTGTACCTGTCAGTGTCAACGGTGTACCTGGGAGCTCACAGGTGCACAAGGGAATGTCAGTGAGTACCTGGGAGTGTCAAAGGTGTACCTGGATTGTCAGAGGTGTCCCTGGGAGTGTCAGAGGTGTTCTGGGAGGTCAGAGGTGTACGTGGGAGGTCAGAGGTGTACCTGGGAGGAGAAGTGTACCTGGGATTGTCTGGGGTACCTGGGAGTGTCAGAGGTGTACCTGGGAGGCCAAGGGTGCACGGGAGTGTCAGAGGAGTACCAGGAGGCAGAGGAATACCCAGAGTGTCAGAGGTGTACCTGGGAGGTCAGAGGTGTACCAGGGAATGTCAGTGGAGTACCAGGAGTGTCAGAGGAATACCTAGGAGTGTCAGAGGTGTACCTGGGAGGTCAGCGGTGTACCTGGGAGTGTCGGAGGTGTACCTGGGAGTGTGAGAAGTGTACCTGGGAGGTCAGAGGTGTACCTGGGAGTGTCGGAGGTACCTGGGAGTGCTCAGAGGTGGTACTTGGGAGTGTCAGGGCCTGGGAATGTCAGCAGTGTGCCTGGGAGTGTCTGAGGTGTACCTGGGAGGTCAGAGGTGCCTAGGAGTGTCAGAGGTGCACTTGGGAGTGTCAGAGGTGCACCTTGGAGTGTCTGAGGTGTACCTGGGAGTGTCTGAGGTGGTACCTGGCAGTGTCTGAGGTGTACCTGGCAGTGTCTGGAGGTGTAACTCTGCAGTGTCAGTGGTGTACCGAGGCTGGGTGGTGCACCTGGGAGTTTTAGAGGTATCAAGGAGTGACAGAGGAGTACCTAGAGTGTCAGAGGTACCTGGGAGTGTCAGAGGTACCTGGAGTGTCAAAGATGTACCTGGGAGTGCGTAAGAGGTGTATCTGCTATTGTCGGACGTGTACCTGGGAGTGTTAGGAGGTGTATCAAGGAGTGACAGAGGAGTACCTAGGAGTGTCAGAGGTGTACCTGGGAGTGTCAGAGGTGTACCTGGGAGGCCGAGTGTACCTGGGAGTGTCAGAGATGTACCTGGGAGTGTCAGAGGTGTATCTGTTATTGTCGGACATGTACCTAGGGAGGCTGCAGAGGTGTACCTGGGAGTGTCAGAGGTGGTACTCGGAGTGTCAGAGATGTACCTGGGAGTGTCAGAGGTGTATTCATATTCGGACATGTACCTGGGAGGTCAGAGAGGTACCAGGAATGTCAGTGGAGTACCTGGGAGTGTCAGAGGTGTACCTGGGAGGTCAGAGGTGTACCTGGGAGTGTCAGAGGTGTACATGGGAGTGTCAGGGGTGTAACTGGGAGTGTCGGAGGTGTAACTGGGATTGTCAGAAGTGTACCAGGGAGTGTCAGTGGAGTCCCTGTGAGTCTCAAAGGTGTACCTGGGAGTATCAAAGGTGTACCTTGGATTATCGGAGGTGTACCTGGGAATATCGGAGGTGTACCTAGGAGTGTTAGAGGTGTACCTGGGAATGTCAGAGGTGTACTTGGGAGTGTCAGAGATGTATCTGGGAGTGTCAGCGTTATACCTGGGAGTGTCTGAGGTGTACCTGGGAGTGTCAGACGTGTGCCTAGGAGTGTCAGAGGTGCACTTGGGAGTGTCAGAGGTGAACCTTGGAGTGTCTGAGGTGTACCTGGGAGTGTCTGAGGTGTACCTGGCTGTGTCTGAGGTGTACCGGGGAGTGTCTGAGGTGTACCTGGGAGTTTCAGGGAAGTACCAGGGACTGTCACAGGAGTACCTGGGAGTGTTAGAGGTGTATTAGAGAGTGTCGGACGTGTACCTGGGAGTGTCAGAGGTGTACCACGGAATGTCAGTGGAGTACCTGGGACTGTCAGAGGTGTACCTGGGAGTGTCAGATGTGTACCTGGGAGTGTCAGCGGTGTACCTGGGAGTGTCGGAGGTAAACCTGGGAGTGTGAGAAGTGTACCTGGGAGTGTCGGAGGTGTACCTGGGAGTGTCGGAGGTGTACCTGGGAATGTCAGAGGTGTACTTGGGAGTGTCAGAGGTGTATCTGGGAGTGTTAGCGATGTACCTGGGAGTGTCTGAGGTGTACCTGGGAGTGTCAGACGTGTGCCTAGGAGTGTCAGAGGTGCACTTGGGAGTGCCAGAGGTGCACCTTGGAGTGTCTGAGGTGTACCTGGGTGTGTCTGGGGTGTACCTGGCTGTGTCTGAGGTGTACCTGGCATTGTCTGAGGTGTAACTGACAGTGTCAGCGGTGTACCTGGGAGTGTCAGCGGTGCACCTGGGAGTGTTAGAGGTGTATCAGGGAGTGACAGAGGAGTAACTAGGAGTGTCAGAGGTGTACCTGGGAGTGTCAGAGGTATACCTGGGAGTGTCAGAGGTATACCTGGGAGTGTCAGAGGTGTACCTGGGAGTGTCAGAGGTGTACTTGGGAATTTAAGAGGTGTACCTGGGAGTGTCAGAAATGTACCTGAGAGTGTCACAGGAGTACCTGGGAGTGTGAGAGGTGTACTTGGAAGTGTGAGAGGTGTACCTAGGAGTATCGGAGGTTTACCTGGGAGTGTCGGAGTTGTACCTGGAGGCCACAGAGTACTCTGGGAGTTTTAGGAGGTACCTGGGAGGCTCAGATGTACCTGGGAGTGTCACACAGGAGTACCTGGGAGTCTCAAAGGTGTACCTGGGAATATCGGAGGTATACCTGGGAATATCGGAGGTGTACCTGGGAGTGTCAAAGGTGTAACTGGGAGTGTCGGAGGTGTGCCTGGGAGTGTCACAGGAGTACCTGGGATTGTCAGAGGTGTACCTGGCAGTGTCAGAGGTGTACCTGGGAGTGTCGGAGGTTTACCTGGGAGTGGCACAGGAGTACCTGGGATTGTCAGAGGTGTCCCTGGGAGTGTCAGAGGTGTACCTGGGAGTGTCAGAGGAGTACCAGGGAGTGTCAGAGGAATACCTAGGAGTGTCAGAGGTGTACCTAGGAGTGTCAGAGGTGTACCAGGAAATGTCAGTGGAGTACCAAGGAGTGTCAGAGGAATAGCTAGGAGTGTCCGAGGTGTACCTAGGAGTGTCGAAGTTGTACCTGTGAGTGTCGGAGGCGGACCTGGGAGTGTCGGAGGTGTACCTGGGAATAACAGAGGTGTACCTGGGAGTGTCAGAGGTGTACCTGGGAGTGTGGGAGGTGTATCTGGGAGTGTCAGAGGTGTACTTGGGAGTGTCAGAGGTGTACCTGGGAATGTCAGCAGTGTGCCTGGGAGTGTCGGAAGTGTACCTGGGAATGTCAGAGGTACATATGGGAGTGTCAGAGGTGTATCTGGGAGTGTCAGCGGTGTACCTGGGAGTGTCTGAGGTGTACCTGGGAGTGTCAGACGTGTGCCTAGGAGTGTCAGAGGTGCACTTGGGAGTGTCAGAGGTGCACCTTGGAGTGTCTGAGGTGTACCTGGGAGTGTCTGAGGTGTACCTGGCTGTGTCTGAGGTGTGCCTGGCGTTGTCTGAGGTGTAACTGACAGTGTCAGCGGTGTACCTGGTCAGGGGTGCACCTGGGCGTGTCAGAGGTGTATCAGGGAGTGACCGAGGAGTACCTAGGAGGCCAGAGGTGTACCTGGGAGTGCCAGGAGGTGTACCTGGGAGTGTCAAAGATGTACCTGGGAGTGTCAGGGGAGGTGTATTCGTTATTGTCGGACGTACCTGGGGAGTGTTAGAGGTGTATCAAGGAGGACAGAGTGAGCACTTAGGAGTGCTCGGGGGAGGGTACCTGGGAGTGTCAGAGGTGCACGGGAGTGTCAGGAGGTGTACCTGGGAGTGTCAGGAGATGTACCTGGGAGGTCAGAGGTGCATCTGTTATTGTCGGACATGTACCCAGGAGTGTCAGGAGGCACCTGGGAGTGTCAGAGGTGCACCCTGGAGTGCCGGTCAGGAGATGTACCTGGGAGTGTCAGAGGTGTATTCATATTCGGACATGTACCTGGGAGGCCAGAGGTGCACCAGGGAATGCCAGGAGTACCTGGGAGGTCAGAGGTGTACCTGGGGAGTGAAACAGGAGGTGTACCTGGGAGTGTCAGATGTGTACCTGGGAGGCCAGGGGTGTAACTGGAGTAAGCCGGAGGTAACTGGGAATGTCAGAGGTGTACCAGGAGTGTCAGTGGATTGGGAGTTCAAAGGTGTACCTGGGAGTATCGGAGGTGTACTGGGAATATCGAAAGGTGTACCTGGGGAATATCGAGTGTGTACCTGGGAATATCGGAGGCACCTGGGGAGGCCAGAGGTGCCCAGGGAGTGACGGAGTACCTGGGAGCAAGCTCACAGGAATACCTGGATTGGGTCAGAGGTGAACCTGGCAGTGCCAGAGAGGTACCTGGAAGTGTCAGGAGATGTACCTGGGGAGGTCAGAGGTACCTAGGGAGAGCCAGAGGTGTACCTGGGGAGGCCAGGCACTGGGGAGTGTCAGAGGTGTACTTGGGAATTTCAGGAGGTGTACCTGGGAGTGTCAGATGTAACTGAGAGTGTCACAGGAGTACCTGGGATTGTCAGATGTACCTGGCAGTGTCAGAGGTAATTGGGAGGCCAAGCAGAGAGGGGCCTGGGAGTGTCAAAGATGTGGGCCTGGGAGGTCACAGAGTGCTCTGTGATTGTCAGGAGGCATACCTGGCAGTGTCAGAGGTACCTGGAAGCAAGCCACAGGTGTGCCTGGGAGTTTTAGGGAGGTACCTGGGGAGTGTCAGAGATGTACCTGGGAGCACGGAGGTGTACCTGGGGAACACGGGGAGGTGTACCTGGGAATATCGGAGGTGTAACGCAAGGGGAGTGTCAGAGGTACCTGGGAGGTCGGGAGGTGTACCTGGGGAGGCCACGGGAGCACCTGGGATTGTCAGAGGTGTACCTGGCAGTGTCAGAGGTGTACCTGGGAGGCCAGAGGTGTACCTGGGAGTAAGCCGGACGTGCACCTGGGAGGCCAGAGTGTGTACTAGGGAATGTCAGTGGAGCATGGGAGTGTCAGAGGTGTAACTGGGAGGCCAGAGATGTACCTGGGAGGCCAGAGATGTACTTGGGAGGTCACAGGAGTATTCAGATTGCTGGGAGGCATATCACCTGGAGAAAGCCCAGAGGTGTACCTGGAAGTGTTGGGAGGTGTACCTGGGAGTGTTTGCAGGGTGTACCTGGGAGTGTCAGGAAGGTATGTGGAGTGTCGGACGTGGCCTGGGAGTGTCAGAGGTGTACCAAGGAATGTCAGTGGGAGTACCTGGAAAGCCAGAGGTGCACCTGGGAGGCCAGGTGTTCCTGGGAGGCCAGAGGTACCTGGGAGGCCAGAAGTGTACATGGGAGGTGAGAGGTGTACTGGGAGTGTCAGGAGGTGGCCTGGAAGTGTCAGGAGGTGTACTTGGGAGGCTTGGACGTACCTGGGAGGCCAGAGGTGTACCATGGAATTCTTTCAGTGAGTACCTGGGAGCAAGCCTGGAGGTGTACTCTCAAGTCAGTGTCAACGGTGTACCTGGGAGGTCACAGGTGCAAGGGCGGGAATGTCAGGAGTACCTGGGAGTGTCAAAGGTGGCCTGGATTGTCAGAGGTGTCCCTGGGAGTGTCAGAGGTGTTCCTGGGAGGTCAGGAGGGTGCACGTGGGAGTGTCAGAGGTGTACCTGGGGAGTGTGGAGAAGTACCTGGGATTGTCTGGGGTGTACCTGGGAGTGTCAGAGGTGTACCTGGGAGGTCAGGTGGTGTGCCTGGGAGTGTCAGAGGAGTACCAGGAGTGGGTCAGGAGGAATACCTAGTAGTGTCAGAGGTGTACCTGGGAGTGTCAGAGGTGTACCAGGGAATGTCAGTGGAGTACCAGGGAGTGTCAGAGGAATACCTAGGGAGCAGAGGTGTACCTGGGAGTGTCAGCGGTGTACCTGGGGAGGTCGGAGGTGTACCTGGGAGTGTGGAGAAGTGTACCTGGGAGTGTCAGGAGGTGTACCTGGGAGTGTCGGAGGTGTACCTGGGAGGCCAGAGGCACTTGGGAGTGTCAGAGGTGTACCTGGGAATGTCAAGCAGTGTGCCTGGGAGTGTCTGAGGTGCACCTGGGAGTGTCAGGAGGTGTGCCTAGGGAGTGTCAGAGGCGCACTCTGGGAGGTCAGGAGGTGCACCTGGAGTCTGGAGGTGTACTGGAGCAGTCTGGAGGTACCTGGCAGTGTCTGGAGGTGTACCTGGCAGTGTCTGGGAGGTGTAACTTGCAGTGCTGGGGGTGGTGTGTACCTGGGAGGCTGGGTGGTGCACCTGGGAGTTTTAGAGGTGTATCAAGGAGTGACAGAGAGTACTTAGGAGTAAGCCAGAGGTGTAACGGGAGGCCAGGAGGTGTACTCTGGGAGTGCTGGAAGATGCACCTGGGAGTAAGCTGAGTATTTGCTATTGTCGGACGTACCTGGGAGGCAGGAGGTATCAAGGAGGACAGAGGAGTACCTAGGAGTGTCAGAGGTGTACCTGGGAGGTCAGAGGTGTAATGCAGTGTCAGAGGTGTACCTGGGAGTGTCAGAGATGTACCTGGGAGTGTCAGAGGTGTGTATCTGTTATTGTCGGACATGTACCCAGGGAGTGTCAGAGGTGTACCTGGGAGGCCAGGAGGTGTACCCTGGAGTGTCAGGAGATGTACCTGGGAGTGTCAGAGGTGTATTCGTTATATTCGGACATGTACCTGGGAGTGTCAGGAGGTGTACCAGGGAATGTCAGTGGGAGGCCTAAGTGTCAGAGTAAAAATTGGGAGAAACAGAGGGGCCTGGGGAGTGTCAGGATGTGTACCTGGGAGTGTCAGGGGTGTAACTGGGGAGTGTCGGAGGTGTAACTGGGAATGTCAGAGGTGTACCAGGGAGTGTCAGTGGAGTACCTGGGAGTCTCTCAAAGGTGTACCTGGGCACGGGAGGTGTACCTGGGAATATCGGAGGTGTACCTGGGAATATCGGTGTACCCTTGAACATCGGAGGTGTACCTGGGAGTGTCAGGAGGTGCACCAGGGAGTGACGGAGGTACCTGGGAGGTCACAGTGAATGGCCTGGGATTGTCAGAGGTGTGCCCTGGCAGTGTCAGAGGTGTACTCAAGGTCAGAGATGTACCTGGGAGTGTCAGAGGTACCTAGGAGAGCCAGAGGTACCTGGGAGTGTCAGAGGTGTACCTGGGAGTGTCAGAGGTGCACGGGAATTTCAGAGGTGTACCTGGGAGGCCAGAGATGTAACTGAGAGTGTCACAAGCAGGAGCACCTGGGATTGTCAGATGCGCCTGGCAGTGTCAGAGGTGTAATTGGGAGTCACAGATGTACCTGGAGGTCAAAGATGTACCTGGGAGTGTCAAGCAGGAGTGCCTGTGATTGTCAGGAGGTATACTCAGGCAAGTCAGAGGTGTACCTGAAGTGTCACAGGTGCCTGGGAGTTTTAGGAGGTGTACCTGGGAGTGTCAGAGATGCACCTGGGGAGGTCGGAGGTGTACTCTGGAATATCGGAGGTGTACCTGGGAATATCGGAGGTGTACCTGGGAGTGTCAGAGGTGGGAGCAAGCCGGAGGTGTACTTGGAGTAAGCTCATGAGTGGCCTGGGATTGCTTGTGAGGCACCTGGCAGGCCAGGAGGTACCTGGGAGTGTCAGAGGTACCTGGGAGTGTCGGACGTGCACCTGGGAGTGTCAGAGGTAGCCAGGAATGTCAGGTGGAGTACTTGTGAGTGTCAGAGGTGTAACTGAGTAAGTCAGAGATGTACCTGGAGTGCCGAGATGTATTTGGGAGGTCACAGGAGTACTTCCAGATTGTCAGAGGTATACCTGGCAGTGTCAGAGGTGTACCTGGAAGTGTCAGAGGTGTACCTGGGAGTGTTTGCGGTGTACCTGGGAGTGTCAGAAGTGTATGTGGGAGTGTCGGACGTGTACCTGGGAGTGTCAGAGGTGTACCAAGGAATGTCAGTGGAGTACCTGGGAGTGTCAGAGGTGTACCTGGGAGTGTCAGGGGGTGTACCTGGAGTGTCAGAGGTGTGCCTGGGAGTGTCAGAAGTGTGCATGGGGAGTGTCAGAGGTGTACCTGGAGTGTCAGAGGTGTACCTGGAGTGTCAGAGGTGTGCTTGGGGTGTCGGACGTGTACCTGGGGTGTCAGAGGTGTACCATGGAATTTCAGTGGAGTACCTGGGAGTGTCGGAGGTGTACCTGTCAGTGTCAACGGTGTACCTGGGAGTGTCACAGGTGTACAAGGGAATGTCAGTGGAGTACCTGGGAGTGTCAAAGGTGTACCTGGGATTGTCAGAGGTGTCCCTGGGAGTGTCAGAGGTGTTCCTGGGAGTGTCAGAGGTGTACGTGGGAGTGTCAGAGGTGTGCCTGGGAGTGTGAGGTGTGCCTGGGATTGTCTGGGGTGTGCCTGGGGTGTCAGAGGTGTACCTGGGGAGTGTCAGCGGTGTGCCTGGGAGTGTCTGAGGTGTACCTGGGAGTGTCGCAGGTGTGCCTGGGGGTGTCAGAGGTGCATTTGGGGAGTGTCAGAGGTGCACCTTGGAGTGTCTGAGGGTGTGCCTGGGGGTGTCTGAGGTGTGCCTGGCAGTGTCTGGTGTGCCTGGCAGTGTCTGAGGTGTACCCTGGTTGTGTCAGCCGTGCCTGGGAGTGTCAGCGGTGTACCTGGGAGTGTTAGGAGTGTATCGGGGAGTGACAGAGGGTACCTAGGAGTATGAGGTGTACCTGGGGAGTGTGGAGAAGTGTGCCTGGGGTGTCTGGGGTGTGCCTGGGGTGTCAGGGGTGTGCCGGGAGTGTCAGGGGGTGTGCCAGGGAGTGTCAGTGGAGTACCTGGGAGTGTCAGAGCTGCCTGGGGTGTCAGAGGTGTGCCTGGGAGTGTCAGAGGTATCTGGGAGTGTCGGACGTGTGCCTGGGGAGTGTCAGAGGTGTACCAGAATGTCAATGGAGTACCTAGGAGTGTCAGAGGTGTACCTGGGGAGTGTCAGAGGTGTGCCTGGGAGTGTCAGAGGTGCTGGGGTGTCAGAGGTGTACCTGGGAGTGTCAGAGGTGTGCCTTGGAGTGTCAGAGGTGTGCCAAGGAGTGTCAGAGGTATTCTGGGAGTGTCGGAGGGTGTTCTGGGGTGTCGGACGTGTACCTGGAGTGTCAGGAGCCAGACATGCAGGATGTCAGTGGACTACCTGGGACTGTCAGGAGTGTACCTGGGAGTGTCAGAGGTGTACTGGGAGTGTCAAGGTGTACCTGGGGAGGTCAGAGGTGTGCAAGTGTCAGAGGTGTGCCTAGGGTGTCAGGTGTGCCTGGGAGTGTCAGTGTGCCTTGGAGTGTCGAGTTGTGCCTGCGGTGTCAGGCGGACCGGAGTGTCCAGAGTGCCTGGGAATAACAGAGGTGTGCCTGGGAGTGTCAGGGGCGTACCTGGGAATGTCAGAGTATCCAGGGAGTACCTGGGAATGTCAATGGAGTACCTGGGAGTGTCAGAGGTGGCCACTGGGAGTCTCAAGGTGTGCCTGGGAGTATCAGGTGTGCCTGTGAATATCGGAGGTTTACCTGGGAGTGTCGAGTGTATGGGAGTCTCAGAGGTGAGAACAGAGTGTCAGAGGAGCATTGGGAGTGTCAGAGGTGTACCTGGGGTATCAGAGGTGCCTGGGGTATCAGAGGTGTACCTGGGTGTCAGAGGTGTGCCTTGGGAGTGTCAGAGGTGTGACCGAGTGTCAGAGATGTACCTGGGAGTGTCACAGAGTGCGTGGGATTGTCAGAGGTATACCTGGCAGTGTCAGGGGTGTACCTGGAAGTGTCAGTGGTGGCCTGGGAGTTTTAGAGGTGTGCCTGGGGTGTCAGAGATGTACCTGGGAGTGTCACAGGAGTACTTGGGAGTCTCAAAGGTGTACCTGGGAGTATCGAAGGTGTACCTGGAAATATCAGAGTGTACCTGGGAATATCGGAGGTGTACGGGAGTGTCAGAGGTGTGCCTGGGTGTCAGAGGTGTACCTGGGAGTGTCAGAGATGTGCGGGAGTTTCAGAGGTGTATCTGGGATTGTCGGACGTGTGCCTGGGAGTGTCAGAGGTGTGCCACGGAATGTCAGTGGAGTACCTGGGACTGTCAGAGGTGTACCTGGGAGTGTCAGAGGTGTGCTTGGTGTCAAAGGTGTGCCTGGGAGTGTGGGGTGTGCTTGGGGTGTCAGAGGTGTACCTGGGGTGTGGAGGTGTACCTGGGAGTGTCAGAGGTGTGCCTGGGGTCAGTGTACCTGTGAGTGTCGGAGCTGGGAGTTTCAGAGGTGTCCTGGGGTATAACAGAGGTGTACCTGGGAGTGTCAGAGGTGTATCTGGGAGTGTCGGACGTGTCCTGGGAGTGTCAGAGGTGTACAGGAATGTCAGTGGGTACCTGGGACTGTCAGGGGCCTGGGAGTGTCAGGGTGTACTTGGGAGTGTCAAAGGTGTGCCTGGGGTGTCAGAGGTGTGCCTGGGAGTGTCAGAGGTGCACCTTGGAGTCTTGAGGTGTGCCTGGGTGTCCGAGGTGTACCTGGGAGTGTCCAGTGTGCCTGAGGTGTCGGAGGCGGACCTGGGGTGTCCAGAGGTGTGCCTGGGAGTAACAGAGGTGTACCTGGGAGTGTCAAGGCGTGCAGGAATGTCAGAGGTATACCAGGAGTGTCAGTGAAGTGCCTGGGGTCTAAGGTGTGCACAGGCATCGGGAGGTGTACCTGGGAATATGGGAGGTGTGCGGAATGTCAGCGGAGGTGTATCACGGAGTGTCAGAGGTGTGCCTGGGAGTCTCAGAGGTGAAACAGGGAGTGTCAGAGGGTGCCTGGGAGTGTCAGAGGTGTACCTGGGGTATCAGAGGGTGTAACTGGGAGTGTCAGATGTGTACCTGGGAGTGTGGGGTGTAACTGGGAGTGTCGGAGGTGTACTGGGATTGTCAGAGGTGTGCCATGGGTGTCAGTGGAGTCTGGAAGTCTCAAAGGTGTACCTAGAGTATCAGAGGTGTAACTGGGAATATTAGAGTGTACCTGGGAAATATGAGGTGTACCTAGGGGTGTCAGAGGTGTTCCTGGGAGTGTCGGAGGCACTGGGAGTGGCCACAGGAGTATCTGGGATTGTCAGGGTGTCTGGCAGTGTCAGAGGTGTCCAGGGGAGTGTCAGAGTGCCAGGGGAGTGTCAGAGGAATACCTAGGAGTGTCAGAGGTGTGCCTGGGGTGTCAGAGGTGTGCAGGGAATGTCAGTGGAGTACAAGGGGTGTCAGAGGAATACCTAGAGGTGTCAGGGTGTACCTGGGGAGTGTCAGCAGTGTGCAGTGTCGGAGGTGTGCCTGGGGTGTGAGAAGTGTGCCTGGGGTGTCAGAGGTGTGCCTGGGGTGTCGGAGGTGTACCTGGGAGTGCCAGAGGGTGTGTGGGAGTGTCAGAGGTGTGCCTGGGAATGTCAGCAGTGTGCTGGGGAGTGTCTGGGAGTGTGCCTGGGGAGTGTCAGAGGTGTGCCTGGGGTGTCAGGGGTGCAGAGTTCAGGGGTACCTTGGGTGTCTGAAGGTGTGCTGGGATGTCTGGGGTGTGCCTGTGTCTGGTGTGCCTGGCGGTGTGAGTGTAACTGCAGTGTCCAGTGTGCCTGAGGTGTTGGGGTGTATCAGGGTGACAGAGGGTACCTAGGGTGTCAGAGGTGTGCCTGGGAGTGTCAGAGGTGTGCCTGGGGTGTGAATGCTCAGGTGTCAGAGGTGTATCTGCTATTGTCGGACGTGTACCTAGGAGTGTCAGAGGTGTACCAGGGAATGTTGGTGGAGTGCTGGGGTGTCAGAGGTGTGCCTGGGTGAAACAAGTGTGCCTGGGGTGTCCTATGTGTGCCTGGGGTGTCAGAAGTGTGACTGGGAGTGTCGGAGGTGAAACTAGAATGTCAGAGATGTACCAGGGGTGTCAGTGGGTGGAGTCTCAAGGTGTGCGGAGTATCAGTGCCTGGGGAATAGCAGTGCAGAATATCGGAGGTGTGCCTGGGAGTGTCAGGGTGTACCAGGGTGTGGAGGTGTGTGCCTGGGGAGGTGTCTGGGAATGCCTGGGTTATCGAGGAGTGAACCTGGCAGTGTCAGAGGTGTACCTGGAAGTGTCAGAGATGTACCTGGAAGTGTCAGAGGTGTGCCTATGAGTGTCAAGGTGTGCCTGGGGTGTCAGAGGTGTGCCTGGGGTGTCAGAGGTGTGCAGAATTTCAGAGTGTGCCTGGGGTGTCAGAATGTAACAGAGTGTCACAGTGCCTGGGATTGTCAGATGTGCAGCATGTCAGAGGTGTAATCAGGAGTGTCAGAGATGTACTGGGAGTGTCAGAGATGTACCTGGGAGTGTCTGGAGTGCCTGGATTGTCAGAGATATCACCTGGCAGTGTCAGAGGTGTACCCTGGAAGTGTCAGAGGTGTGCTTGGGTTTTAGGGTGTGCACAGGAGTGTCAGGGATGCTTGGGAGTATCAGAGGTGTTCCTGAGATATCAGGTGTACCTGGGAATATCGGAGGTGTGCCTGGGGTGTCAGAGGTGTGCCTGGGAGTGTCGGAGGTGTGCCTGGGAGTGTCACAGGTGTACCTGGGATTGTCAGAGGTGTACCTGGCGAGTGTCAGGGTGTACCTGGGAGTGTCAGAGATGTGCCTGGGGTGTCAGTGGGTGCCTGGGAGTGTCAAGGTGTGCCTGGAGAATGTCAGAGGTGACCTGGGGAGTGTCAGAGGTGTGCCTGGAGTGTCGGACGTGCACACCAGGTGTCAGAGGTGTGCAGGGAATGTCAGTGTAAGTGCTTGTGAGGTGTCAGAGGTGTACCTGGGGTGTCAGAGATGTACCTGGGAGTGTCAGAGATGTGCCTGGGAGTGTCACAGGGTGCCTGTGGTGTCAGAGGTATGCCTGGCAGTGTCAGAGGTGTGCCTGGAAGGTGTCAGAGGTGTCCTGGGAGTTTTAGGGGTGTGCCTGAGAGTGTCAGAGATGTGCCTGGGAGTGTCACAGGAGTGCCTGGGGTCTCCAAGGTGTGCCTGGGGTATCGGAGGTGTGCCTGGGAGTATCGAGGTGTACCTGGGAATATCGGAGGTGTGCCTGGGGTGTCAGAGGTGTACCTGGGAGTGTCAGGAGGTGTACCTGGGAGTGAGGGTGTGCCTGGGAGTGTCAGGGGTGCCTGGGTTGTGGAGGTGTACCTGGCAGTGTCAGAGGTGTGCCTGGGAGTGTCAGAGATGTGGCTGGGGTGTCAGTGGGTACTGGGGTGTCAAAGGTGCCTGAATGTCAGAGGTATGCAGGGTGTCAGGGTGTGCACGTTGTGAGACGTACTCAGAGTTAGTCAGGAGATGTGCAGGGTGTGGGTTTGGAGAGGTGTGTGCCTGGGGTGTCAGGGTGTCCTGGGGTGTCAGAGGTGTGCCTGGGTGTCAGGGGTGTGCCAGGGGAATGTCAGGTGGTGCCTGGGGTGTCAAAGGTGTGCCTGAGGTGTCAGAGGTGTGCCTGGGAGTGTCAGAGGTGTGCCTGGGAGTGTCCAAGGTGTACCTGGGAGTGTCAGAGGTGTTCCTGGGAGTGTCAGAGGTGTTCCTCTGGGAGTGTCGGAGGTGTACCTGGGAGTGCTGCAGGAGTATCTGGGATTGTCAAGTGTCCTGGCAGTGTCAGAGGTGTGCCTGGGAGTGTCAGAGGTACCAGGGAGTGTCAGAGGAATACCTAGGAGTGTCAGAGGTGTGTTGGGGAGTGTCAGGTGTGCCAGGGGAATGTCAGTGGAGTGGGAAGTGTCAGAGGAATACCTAGGAGTGTCAGGGTGTGCCTGGGAGTGTCAGCAAGTGTGCCTGGGAGTGTCGGAGGTGTGCAAGTGTGTGAAGTGTGCCTGGGAGTGTCAGAGGTGTGCCTGGGGTGTCGGGTGTGCTGGGAGTGTCAGTGTGCCAGGAGTGTCGGGGGTGGCCTGAGAGGGTGTTAAGTGTGCACCTGGGGAATTTCAGCAGTGTGCCTGGGAGTGTCCTGGGAGGCGTGCCTGGGGTGTCCAGACGTGTGCCCTAGGAGTGTCAGGGGTTGCGCTTGGGGTGTCAGAGTGCACTTGGAGTGTCTGGGGTGTGCCTGGGAGTGTCTGAGGGTGTGCCTGGCGGTGTCTGGGGTGTGCCTGGAGGGTCCAGCGGTGCACCAGGTGTTGGGGTGTATCAAGGGTGACAGAGGAGTACCTGGAGTGTCAGGGTGTGCCTGGGAGTGTCCAGAGGTGTGTGCCTGGGGTGTCAGCCAATGTACAGAGGGTGTCAGAGGTGTATCTGCTGTTAGCCGAGCGTGTGCCTAGGAGTGTAAGAGGTGTAGGGAATGTCAGTGGAGTACCTGGGGTGTCAGGGGTGTGCCTGGGAGAACAGAGGTGTGCCTGGGGTGTCAGATGTGTGCCTATAGAATTATCCCAAGGGGTGTGGCTGGGAGTGTCAGAGGTGTGGCTGGGAATGTCAGAGGTGTGCAGAGGTGTCAGTGGAGTGCCTGGTAGTCTCAAGGTGTGCCTGGGAATTATCGGAGGTGTGTGCCTGGGAATATCAGGTGTGCACTGGGAATATCAGGTGTGCTGGGGAGTGTCAGAGGTGTGCCAGGGGGTGACGGAGGTGTGCCTGGGAGTGTCTGCAAGAATAACTGGGATTGTCAGAGGTGAACCTGGCAGTGTCAGGGTGTGCCTGGAAGTGTCAGAATGTGCCTGGGAGTGTCAGAGTGTGCCTGGGGAGTGTCAGAGGTGTGCCTCAAGTGTCAGAGGTGTACCAAGAATTTGGGGGAGTGTGCACAAGTGTGGAGATGTAACTAGAGTGTCACAGGGTACACATAGGATTGTCAGAGGTGTGCCTGGCAGTGTCCAGAGTGTGGGGAGTGTCACAGATATTTTTATAGAGGTGTCAGAGATATACTGCAAGTGTCTGGGGTACACCTTGATTGTCAGAGTATACCTGTGAAAGGGGTATGCCTGGCAGTGTCAGAGGTGTGCCTGGAAGTGTCAGAGGTGTGCCTGGGTTTGGGGTGTGCCTGGGTGTCAGAGATGTGCTGGGGGTATCAGGAGGTGTGCCTGGGAATATCAGGTGTGCCTGGGAATATCGGAGGTGTGCCTGGGAGTGTCAGAGGTGTACCTGGGAGTGTCGGAGGTGTGCCTGGGGTGTCACAGGAGTACCTGGGATTGTCAGGGTGTACCTGGCAGTGTCAGAGGTGTACCTGGGGAGTGTCTGAGATGTACCTGGAGTGTCAGTGGGTACCTGGGAGTGTCAAGGTGTGCCTGAGGATGTCAGAGGTGTGCCTGGGAGTGTCAGAGGTGTACCTGGGAGTGTCGGACGTGCACCTGGGGAGTGTCAGAGGGTGTACCAGCGAATGTCAGTGGAGTGCTTGGGAGTGTCAGAGGTGTGCCTGGGTGTCAGATGTACTTGGGTGTCAAGTGTGCCTGGGGTGTCAGAGGTGTGCCTGGGGTGTCGGAGGTGTGCCTGGGGAGTGTCAGAGGTGTGCCTGGGAGTGTCAGAGGTGTACCTGGGAGTGTTAGGGTGTGCCAGGAATGTCAGTGGGTGCCTGGGAGTGTCAAGGTGTGCCTGGAGTGTCAGAGGTGTGCCTGGGAGTGTCAGAGGTGTGCCTGGGTGTCAGGGTGTGCCTGTGAGTGTCAGGGGTGTACCTGGGTGTGAGAGTGTGCCTGGGGGGGGTCTGGGGTGTGCCTGGGGTGTCAAGGTGTGCCTGGGGTGTCGGAGGTGTACCTGGGGTGTGGGGTGTACCTGTGATTGTCAGGAGGTGTACCTGGGAGTTTAGAGATGTGCCCTGGGGTGTCAGGAGGTGTGCCTGGGAGTGTCAGGAGGTGTCAGAGGTGTGCTGGGAGTGTCAGACGTGTGTCTGGGGTGTTTGCGGTGTACATGGCAGTGTCAGAGGTGTACCTGGGGTGTCAGAGGTGTGCCAAGGAATGTCAGTGGAGTGCCTGGGTGTCAAAGGGTGTGCCTGGGAGTGTCAGGGGTGTGCCTGGGGAGTGTGGGGTGCTGTGGGTGTGTGGTGTGCCTGGGGGTGTCAGGGTGTGCCTGGGGAGTGTCAGTGTGCCTGTGAGTGTCAGAGGTGGGACCTGGGAGTGTCAGAGGTGTGCAGAGGGTAACAGAGGTGTGCCTGGGAGTGTCAGGCGTGCCTGGGAATGTCAGAGGTATGCCAGGGAGTGTCGGTGAAGTGCCTGGGGTCTAAAGGTGTACTGGAGTTGTCGGAGGTGTGCCTGGGAATGTGGGAGGTGTGCCTGGGGTGTCAGAGGTGTATCACGGAGTGTCAGAGGTGTGCCTGGGAGTCTCAGAGGTGTGACTGGGAGTGTCAGAGGAGTACCTGGGAGTGTCAGAGGTGTGCCTGGGGTATCAGAGGGGTGTGCCTGGGGTATCGGAGGTGTGCCTGGGAGTGTCAGAGGTGTGCCTGGGGAGTGTCAGAGTGTAACTGGGTGTCAGATGTGTACCTGGGAGTGTCAGGGGTGTGCTGGGGAGTGTCGGAGGTGTGCCTGGGATTGTCAGTGTACCATGGAGTGTCAGTGGGTCCTGGAGTGTCAGAGGTGTACCTAGGAGTGTCAGAGGTGTAACTGGGAATATTAGAGGTGTGCCTGGGGATATCTGAGGTGTGCCTAGGGGTGTCAGAGGTGTTCTGGGGTGTCAGGAGGTACTGGGGTGGCACAGGTGTATCTGGGATTGTCAGAGGTGTCTGGCAGTGTCAGGGTGTGCAGGGAGTGTCAGAGGGAGTGCCAGGAGTGTCAGAGGTGTACCTGGGAGTGTCAGAGGTGTGCCTGGGGTGTCAGAGGTGTACCAGGGAATGTCAGTGGTGTGCATGGGGAGTGTCAGAGAGTGCCTGGGAGTGTCAGAGTTGTGCCTGGGAGTGTCGGAGGGTGTGCCTGGGGTGTCGGAGGTGTGCCTGGGGTGTCAGAGTGTACCTGGGGAGTGTCAGAGGTGTGCCTGGGGTGTCGGAGGTGTGCCTGAGTGTCAGAGGTGTGCCGGGAGTGTCAGAGGTGTGCCTGGGAATGTCAGCAGTGTGCCTGGGAGTGTCTGAGGTGTACCTGGGAGTGTCAGAGGTGTGCCTAGGGTGTCAGAGGGTGCTTGGGGTGTCAGTGCACCTTGGAGTGTCAGGGGTGTGCCTGGGGTGTCAGAGGTGTGTCCTGGGAGTGTCTGAGGTGTGCCTGGGAGTGTCAGAGGTGTGGCTTGCAGTGTCAGAGGTGTGCCTGGGGTGTTAGGGTGTGCAGGAATGTCAGTGGGTACAGGGGTGTCAAGGTGTACCTGAGGAGTGTCAGAGGTGTGCCTGGGGTGTGTCAGAGGTGTGCCAGTGTCAGAATGTACCTGTGGTGTCAGGGGTGCCTGGGGAGTGTGAGATGTGCCTGGGAGGGTCTGGGGTGTGCCTGGGGTGTCAAGGTGTGCCTGGGTGTCAGAGGTGTGCTGGGGAGTGTCAGGGTGTACCTGTGATTGTCAGGTGTGCCTGGAGTGTGAGGTGTACCTGGGGAGTGTCGGAGGTGTGCCTGGGGAGTGTCAGGATACCAGGAGTGTCAGAGGTGTGCTTGGGAGTGTCAGACGTGTATCTGGGAGTGTTTGCGGTGTACCTGGGAGTGTCAGAGGTGTGCCTGCGAGTGTCAGAGGTGGCCAAGGGAATGTCAGTGAGTGCCTGGGGGTGTCAAGTGTGCCTGGGGTGTCAGAGGTGTGCCTGGGAGTGTCAGAGGTGTGCCTGGGAGTGTCAGAGGTGTGCCTGGAAGTGTCAGGGTGTATCTTGGGGAGTGTCGGACGTGTGCCTGGGGTGTCAGAGGTGTGCCAGGGAGTGTCAGTGGGTGCCTGGGAGTGTCGAGGTGTGGCAGTGTCAGCAGTGTGCCTGGGAGTGTCAGAGGTGTGCCAGGGTGTCAGTGGAGTGCCTGGGAGTGTCAAGGTGTGCCTGTGAGGGTCAGAGGTGTCCTGGGAGTGTCAGAGTGTGCCTGGGGTGTCAGAGGTTTACGTGGGAGTGTCAGAGGTGTGCCTGGGGTGTGAAGTGTGCCTGGGATTGTCTGGGGGTGTACCTGAGGTGTCAGAGGTGTGCCTGGGGAGTGTCGGAGGTGTGCCTGGGGAGTGTCAGAGGTGGCACCTGTGATTGTCGGAGAGGTGGCCTGGGGAGTGTAGAGGTGTGCCTGGGGAGTGTCGGAGATGTGCCTGGGGAGTGTCGGAGGTGTGCCAGTGTCAGAGGTGTGGCAGAGTGTCAGAGGTGTGCAAGTGTCGGTGTGCCTGAGTGTCTGAGGTGTTGCAGGTGTCAGGGGTGTGCCTGGGTGTCAGGTGCTTGGGTGTCAAGTTGCATGGGTGTCTGGGGTGTGCCTGGGGTGTCTGGGGTGCCTGGCAGTCTGGTGTGCCTGGCGGTGTCTGGGGTGTGCCTGGGTGTCAGCGGTGTGCCTGGGAGTGTCAGCGGTGTGCCTGGGGTGTTGGGGTGTGTCAGGGGGTGACAGAGGAGTACCTGGGGAGTATCAGAGGTGTGCCTGGGAGTGTGAGAAGTGTGCCTGGAGTGTCTGGGGTGTGCCTGGGGTGTCAGGGGTGGACCTGGGGAGTGTCAGGGGGTGTGCCAGGGGAGTGTCAGTGGAGTGCCTGGAGTGTCAGAGGCCTGGGAGTGTCAGAGGTGTGCTTGGGGAGTGTGAGAGGTGTGCCTGGGGTATCGGAGGTTTACCTGGGGTGTCAGGTTGTGCCTGGGGTGTCGGAGGTGTAACTAGGAGTGTGAGAGTGTAACTGGGGTGTCAGAGGTGTGCCTGGGAGTGTCGGAGGTGTGCCTGGGAGTGTGAAGTGTTCCTTGGAGTGTCGGAGGTGTGCCTGGGAGTGTCAGAGGTGTGCCTGGGGAGTGTCGGACGTGCACCTGGGGAGTGTCAGAGGTGTGCCAGCAGATGTCAGTGGTGCTTGGGGAGTGTCAGGTGTGCCTGGAGTGTCAGAGGTGTGCCTTGGGTGTCAGAGGTGTGCCAGGGAGTGTCAGAGGTGTGCCAGTGTCGGAAGGTGTGCCTGGGGTGTCAGAGGTGTGCCTGGGGTGTCAGAGGTGTGCCTGGGGTGTGGGGGGTGTGCCAGGGAATGTCAGTGGGTGCCTGGGGTGTCAAGGTGTGCCTGAGGTGTCAGAGGTGTGCCTGGGGTGTCAGAGGTGTGCCTGGGGTGTCAGAGGTGTGCCTGTGAGTGTCAGAGGTGTGCCTGGGGAGTGTGAGAGTGTGCCTGGGAGGGTCTGGGGTGTGCCTGGGGAGTGTCAAGGTGTGCCTGGGGTGTCGGAGGTGTGCCTGGGGAGTGTCAGGAGGTGTGCCTGTGGTGTCAGGAGGTGTGCAAGTGTAGAGTGTGCATGGTGTGGGGTGTGCAGGGTGTCAGGTGTACCTGGGGTGTCAGAGGTGTGCTTGGGGTGTCAGACGTGTGTCTGGGAGTGTTGCGGTGTGCATGGGGAGTGTCAGAGGTGTGCCTGGGGTGTCAGAGGGTGTGCCAGGAATGTCAGTGGGTACCTGGGGAGTGTCAGAGGGTGTGCCTGGAGTGTCAGAGGTGTGCCTGGGGTGTCAGAGGTGTGCCTGGGAGTGTCAGAGGTGTGCCTGGGAGTGTCGAGGTGTGCTTGGGGAGTGTCGGACGTGTGCCTGGGGTGTCAGAGGTGTGCCAGGAATGTCAGTGGATTACTGGGGAGTGTCAGAGGTGTGCCTAGTGTCAGCAGTGTGCCTGGGGGTGTCAGAGGTATGCCAGGGAATGTCAGTGGAGTACCTGGGGAGTGTCAAGGTGTACCTTGAAGTGTCAGAGGTGTCCTGGGAGTGTCAGAGGTGTACCTGGGGTGTCAGGGTTGCGTGGGAGTGTCAGATGTGTGCCTGGGGTGTGGATTTGGGTGTCAGGAGGTGTGCAGGGCTAAAGTTTTGCCTGGGAGTCAGGAGGAGGATGTGCCTGGGGAGTGTGTCAGGTGTGCCTGGGGTGTCAGAGGTGTGCCTGGGGTGTCAGGAGGTGTGCCTGGGAATGTGGCTGGTGGGTGTCTGGGGTGTGCCTGGGGTGTCAGAGGTGTGCCTGGGGTGTGGAGGTGCTTGGGGTGTCAGAGGTGCCTTGGGTGTCTAGGGGTGTGCCTGGGGTGTCTGGGGTGCCTGGCAGTGTCTGGGGTGTGCCTGGCGTGTCTGGGGTGTGCCTGGCAGTGTCAGCGGTGTGCCTGGGATTGTCAGCGGTGTGCCTGGGAGTGTTGGGGATTGTATCAGGGGTGACAGAGATGCCTGGGGTATCAGAGGTGTGCCTAGGGTGTGAAGTGTGCCTGGGAGTGTCAGAGGTGTACCTGGGAGTGTCAGAGGTGTACCTGGGAATTTCAGAGGTGTACCTGGGAGTGTCAGAGATGTACCTGAGAGTGTCACAGGAGTACCTGGCAGTGTGAGAGGTGTACTTGGGAGTGTGAGAGGTGTACCTAGGAGTATCGGAGGTTTACCTTTGAGTGTCGGAGTTGTACCTGGGAGTGTCGGAGGTGAAACTAGGAGTGTGAGAAGTGTAACTGGGAGTGTCAGAGGTGAACCTGGGAGTGTCGGAGGTGTACCTGGGAGTGTCAGAGGTGTACCTCGGAGTGTCAGAGGTGTACCTGGGAGTGTCAGAGGTCAGAGGTGTACCTCGGAGTGTCAGAGGTGTACCTGGGAACGTCAGAGGTGCACCTGGAAGTGTCAGAGATGTACCTGGGAGTGTCAGAGGTGTATCTGGGAGTGTCGGACGTGTACCTGGGAGTGTCAGAGGTGAACCACAGAATGTCAGTTGAGTACCTGGGACTGTCAGAGGTGTACCTGGGAGTGTCAGAGGTGTACTTGGGAGTGTCAAAGGTGTACCTGGGAGTGTCAGAGGTGTACCTGGGAGTGTCAGAGGTGTACCTAGGAGTGTCAGAGGTGTACCTGGGAGTGTCCGAGGTGTACCTGGGAGTGTCGAAGTTGTACCTGCGAGTGTCGGAGGCGGACCTAAGAGTGTCAGAGGTGTACCTGGGAATAACAGAGGTGTACCTGGGAGTGTCAGAGGCGTACCTGGGAATGTCAGATGTATAACAGGGAGTGTCAGTGAAGTACCTGGGAGTCTCAAATGTGTACCTGGGAGTATCGGAGGTGTACCTGGGAATATCGGAGGTGTACCTGGGAGTGTCAGCGGAGTACCTGGGAATGTCAGAGGTGTACCTGGGAGTATCAGAGGTGTACCTGGGAGTATCGGAGGTGTACCTGGGAGTGTCAGAGGTGTACCTGGGAGTGTCAGAGGTGTACCTGGGAGTGTCAGAGATGTAACTGGGAGTGTCACAGGAGTACCTGGGATTGTCAGAGGTATACCTGGCAGTTTCAGGGGTGTACCCGGAAGTGTCAGAGGTTTACCTGGGAGTTTTAGAGGTGTACCTGGGATTGTCAGAGATGTACCTGGGAGTGTCACAGGAGTACTTGGGAGTCTCAAAGGTGTGCCTGGGAGTATCGGAGGTGTACCTGGGAATATCGGAGGTGTACCTGGGAATATCGGAGGTGTACCTGGGAGTGTCATTGGTGTACCTGGGAGTGTCGGAGGTGTTGCCTCAGGTGTCACAGGAGTACCTGGGGATTGTCAGAGGAGTGTGCCTGGCAGTGTCAGAGGTGTACCTGGGAGTGTCAGAGATGTACCTGGGAGTGTCAGTGGAGTACCTGTGAGTGTCAAAGGTGTACCTGAGAATGTCAGAGGTGTACCTGGGAGTGTCAGAGGTGTACGTGGGAGTGTCGGACGTGCACCTGGGAGTGTCAGACGTGTAACAGGGAATGTCAGTGGAGTAGTTGGTAGTGTCAGAGGTGTACCTGGGAGTGTCAGAGGTGTACCTTGGAGTGTCAAAGGTGTACCTGGGAGTGTCAGAGGTGTACCTGGGAGTGTCAGAGGTGTACCTAGGAGTGTGAGAGGTGTACCTGGGAGTGTCCGAGGTGTACCTGGGAGTGTCGAAGTTGTACCTGCGAGTGTCGGAGGCGGACCTGGGAGTGTCGGAGGTGTACCTGGGAATAACAAAGGTGTACCTGGGAGTGTCAGAGGCGTACCTGGGAATGTCAGAGGTATACCAGGGAGTGTCAGTGAAGTACCTGGGAGTCTCAAAGGTGTACCTGGGATTATCGGAGGTGTACCTGGGAATATCGGAGGTGTACCTGGGAGAGTCAGAGGTGTACCTGGGAGTTTCAGAGGTGAAACAGGGAGTGTCAGAGGAGTACCTGGGAGTGTCAGAGGTGTACCTGGGAGTATCAGAGGTGTACCTGGGGTATCAGAGGTGTACTAGAATTGTCGGAGTTGTACCTGGGAGTGTCGGAGGTGTAACCAGGAGTGTGAGAAGTGTAACTGGGAGTGTCAGAGGTACCTGGAGTGTCAGAGATGTACCTGGGAGTGTCACAGGTGTACCTGGGAGTGTCAGGTGTACCTGGAAGTGTCAGAGGTGTACTTGGGAGTGTCGGACGTGTACCTGGGAGTGGAGAGGTGCACCAAGGAATGTCAGTGGAGTACCTGGGAGTGTCGGAGGTGTACCTGGCAGTGTCAACGGTGTACCTGGAGTGTCAGAGGTGTACCTGGGAGCAGGAGGTGTACCTGGGAGGCAGAGGTGTACCTGTGATTGTCGGAGGTGTACCTGGGAGTGTAAGAAGTGTACCTGGGAGTGTTGGAGGCACTGGGAGTGTCGGAGGTATACCTGGGAGTGTCAAAGGTACCTGAGAATGTCAGAGGTACCTGGGAGTGTCAGAGGTGTCCTGAGTGTCGGAGGCACCTGGGAGTGTCAGAGGTGTACCTGGGAGTGTTTGAGGTGTATCAGGGAGTGACAGAGGAGCACCAGGAGTATCAGAGGTGTACCTAAGAGTGTGAGAGGTGTACCTAGGAGTATCGGAGGTTTACCTGGGAGTGTCGGAGTTGTACCTGGGAGTGTCGGAGGTGTAACTAGGGGAGTGTGAGAAGTGTAACTGGGAGGTTAGGAGGTGTACCTGGGAGTGTCAGAGATGTACCTGAGAGTGTCACAGGAGAACCTGGGAGGCCAGAGGTGTACTTGGGAGTGTCAGAGGTGATGCAGGGAGTATCTGAGGTTTACATGGGAGTGCGGATATGTACCTGGAGGTCGGAGGTGTAACTAGAGTGTGAGAAGTGTAACTGGGAGGTCAGAGGTACCTGGGAGGCTGGAGGTACCTGGGAGTGTGAGAAGTGCCCTGGAGTGTCGGAGGTGTACCTGAGTGTCAGAGGTGTACCTCGGGAGGTCAGGAGGTACCTGGGAGCCAGAGGTACCTGGGTGTCAGAGATGTACCTGGAGTGTCAGAGTGTATCTGGGAGTGTCGGACGTGTACCTGGGAGTGTCAGAGGAACCACGGAATGTCAGGAGTACCTGGGACCTCAGAGGTGTACCTGGGAGTGTCGAGGTACCTGGGAGTAAGAAGGCCTGGGAGGTCAGAGGTACCTGGGAGTGTCAGAGGTACCTAGGAGTGTCAGAGGTGTACCTGGGAGTGTCTGAGGTACCTGGGAATGAAGTTGTACCTGGGAGTGTCGAGGCGGACCTGGGAGTGTCAGAGGTGTACCTGGGAATAACAGAGGTACCTGGGAGTGTCAGAGGCGTACCTGGAATGTCAGAGGCATACCAGGAGTGTCAGTGAAGTACCTGGGAGTCTCAAATGTGTACCTGGGAGTATCGGAGGTGTACCTGGGAATATCGGAGGTGTACCTGGGAGGTCAGAGGTGTACCTGGGAGTCCAGAGGTGAAACAGGGAGTGTCAGAGAGTACCTGGGAGTGTCAGGAGGTGTACCTGGGAGCATCAGAGGTGTACCTGGGAGTACGGGAGGTGTACCTGGGAGTGTCAGAGGTGTACCTGGGAGTGTCAGAGGTGTACCTGGGAGTGTCAGAGATGTAACTGGGAGGTCACAGGAGTACCTGGGATTGTCAGAGGCATACCTGGCAGTGTCAGGGGTGTACCTGGAAGTGTCAGAGGTGTACCTGGGAGTTTTAGAGGTGTACCTGGGAGTGTCAGAGATGTACCTGGGAGTATCACAGAGCACTGGGAGTCTCAAAGGTGTACCTGGGAGTACGGGAGGTGTACCTGGAATATCGGAGGTGTACCTGGGAATATCGAAGGTGTACCTGGGAGTGTCATTGGTGTACCTGGGAGAGTCGGAGGTGTACCTAGGAGTGTCACAGGAGTACCTGGGATTGTCAGAGATGTACCTGCAGTGTCAGAGGTGTACCTGGGAGTGTCACAGATGTACCTGGAGGTCAGTGGAGTACCTGGGATCAAAGGTGTACCTGAGAATGTCAGGGGTGTAACCTGGGAGGTTGGGAGGTGTACCTGGGAGTGTCGGACGTGCACCTGGGAGTGTCAGAGGTGTACCAGGGAATGTCAGTGGAGTACGGGAGTGTCAGAGGTGTACCTGGGAGAGTCAGAGGTGTACCTTTAGTGTCAGAGTGTACCTGGGAGTGTCAGAGGTGTACCTGGGAGTGTCGGAGGTACCTGGGAGGCTGATGTAATTGGAGTAGCAGAGGTGTACCAGGGAATGAGTACCTGGGAGTGTCATGTACCTGAGAGTGTCAGAGGTACCTGGAGGTCTGAGGTGTACCTGGGAGTGTGAGAAGTGTACCTGGGAGTGTCTGGGGTGTACCTGGAGTGTCAGAGGTGTACCTGGGAGTGTCGGAGGTGTACCTGGGAGTGTCAGAGGTACCCGGATTGTCGGAGGTGTACCTGGGAGTGTAAGAAGTGTACCTGGGAGTGTCGGAGGTGTACCTGGGAGTGTCGGAGGTATACCTGGGAGTGTCTGGTAGGTATTTGGGAGTGTCAGAGGCCTGGGAGTGTTTGCCGTGTACCTGGGAGTGCCAGAGGTATCGGGAGTGTCGGACGGTACCTGGGAGGTCAGAGGTGCTCAAGGAATGTGAGTGGAGTACCTGGAGGCTGGGAGGTGTACCTGGGAGGCAGAGGTGCACCTGGGAGCGTCAGAAGGTACCTGGGAGTGTCAGAGGTGTACCTGGGAGTGTCAGAGGTGTTCCTGGAGGTCAGAGGTGTAAAATTCAGCAGAGGTGTACTCTGGGAGTGTCGGACGTGTACCTGGGAGCGAGGCACCAATGTCAGTGGAGTACCTGGGAGTGTGAGGTACCTCAGTGTCAACGGTGTACCTGGGGTCAGAGGTATCTGGGAGGTCAGAGGTGTACCTGGAGTGTCAGAGGTGTACCTGGGAGTCAGAGGTACCTGGAAGTGTCAGAGGTGTACTGGGAGTGTCGGACGTGTACCTGGGAGTGTCAGAGATGCAAGGAATGTCAGTGGACCTAGGTCGGAGTACCTGGCAGTGTCAACGGTGTACCTGGGAGGTCAGAGGTGTACCAGGGAATGTCAGTGAGTACCTGGGAGGTCAAAGGTGTACCTAAGTCTCAGAGGTGTCCCTGGGAGTGTCAGAGGTTTACGGGGAGTGTCAGGAGGTGTACCTGGGAGGAAGTGTACCTGGGATTGTCTGGGGTGCCTGAGAGTGTCAGAGGTGTACCTGGGAGTGTCGGAGGTACCTGGGAGTGTCAGAGGTGTACCTGGATTGTCGGAGTGTACCTGGGAGTGTAAGAAGTGGCACCTGGGAGTGTCGGAGGTGTACCTGGGAGTGACGGAGGTGCACCTGGGAGTGTCAGAGGTGTACTGGAGTGTCAGAGGTGTACCTGGGAGTGTCAGTGGTGTACCTGGGAGTGTCTGAGGTACCTGGGAGTGTCAGAGGTGTGCCTGGAGTGTCAGAGGTGCACTTGGGAGTGTCAGAGGTGCACCTGGGAGTGTCTGAGGTGTACCTGAGTGTCTGGAGGTACCTGGCAGTGTCGGAGGTGTACCTGCAACTGAGGTGTACCTGGCAGTGTCAGGGTACCTGGGAGTGTCAGGGTACCTGGGAGTGTTAGAGGTGTATCAGGAGACAGAGGAGTACCTAGGAGTATCAGAGGTGTACCTAGAGGTGTGAGAAGGTACCTGGGAGTATTGGGTGTACCTGGGAGTGTCAGGGTGGACCTGGGAGTGTCAGGGTACCAGGAGTGTCAGTGGAGCACCTGGGAGTGTCAGAGGTGTACCTGGGAGTGTCAGAGGTGTACCTGGGAGGTCAGAGGTGTATCTGGGAGGTCGGACGTAACCTGGGAGTGTCAGAGGTACAAAGGAATGTCAGTGGAGTACCTGGGAGTGTCAGGAGGCACCTGGGAGTGTCAGAGGTGTACCTGAAAGTGTCAGAGGTATCTGGAGAATGTCAGAGGTGTACCTGGGAGTGTCAGAGGTGTACCTTGGAGTGTCAGAGGTGTACCTGGGAGGTCAGAGGTACCTGGGAGTGTCGGAGGTGTACCTGGGAGTGTCGGACGTGTACCTGGGAGAGTCAGGAGGTGTACCAAGGAATGTCAGTGAGTACCTGGGAGGTCAGAGTAACCTGGCAGTGTCAGGGCGGTGTACCTGGGAGTGTGAGATGTGGACCACGGAATGTCTGTGAGTACATGGGAGTGTCAGAGGTGTATCGGGAGTG
Organism: Homarus americanus; assembly: GCF_018991925.1. Taxonomy (NCBI): domain Eukaryota; kingdom Metazoa; phylum Arthropoda; class Malacostraca; order Decapoda; family Nephropidae; genus Homarus; species Homarus americanus. Next base: position 38,848 of record NW_024751083.1, read on the forward strand.
TGAGGTGTACCTGGGAGGTGAGACACCTGGGAGTGTCAGGAGGTGTACCTGGGAGGTTGGGAGGTGTACCTGGAGTGTCAGAGGTGTACCTGGGAGTGTCAGAGGTGTACCTGGGAGTGTCGGAGGTGTACCTGGGAGTAGGAGAAGTGTACCGAGTGTCGGAGGTGTACCTGGAAGTGTCGGAGGTGTACCTGGGAATGCTGAGGCCAGGATGTCAGAGGTGTATCTGGGAGTGTCAGAGGTGTACCTGGGTGTGTCTGAGGTGTTCCTGGGAGGTCAGGACGTGTGCCTAGGAGTGTCAGAGGCACTGGGAGTGTCAGAGGTGCACCTTGGAGTGTCTGAGGTGTACCTGGGAGTGTGTGAGGTGTACCTGGCTGTGTCCGAGGTGTAACTGGCATTGTCTGAGGTGTACCGACAGTGTCAGCGATGTACTGAGATGTCAATGGTGCACCTGGGAAGTAGGAGGTGTATCAGGAGTGACAGAGGAGTACCTAGGGAGGCTGGGGAGGTGTACCTGGGAGGTCAGGAGGTGTACCGAGTGTCAGAGGTGTACCTATGAGTGTCAGAGGTGTACCTGGGAATTTCAGAGGTGTACCTGGGAGGTCAGAGATGTACCTGAGAGTGTCACAGAGGCCTGGGAGGTCAGAGGTGTACTTGGGAGGGAGAGGTGTACCTAGGGAGGCCGGAGGTTTACCTGGGAGGTCGGAGTGTACCTGGGAGGTCGGAGGTGTAACTAGGGAGTGTGAGAAGTGGGCACTGAGAGTCAGAGGTGTACCTGGGAGTGTCGGAGGTACCTGGGAGTGTGAGAAGTGTTCCTGGGAGGTCGGAGGTGTACCTGGGAGTGTCAGAGGTGTACCTGGGAGTGTCAGAGGTGACCTGGGAGTTTTAGAGGTACCTGGGAGTGTCAGAGATGTACCTGGGAGTGTCAGAGGAGCACTTGGGAGTCTCAAAGGTGTACCTGGGAGTATCGGAGGTGTACCTGGGAATATCGGAGGTGTACCTGGGAATATCGGAGGTGTACCTGGGAGTGTCATTGGTGTACCTGGGAGAGTCGGGAGGTGTACCTGGGAGTGTCAGCAGAGTACCTGGGATTGTCAGAGGTGTACCTGGGAGTGTCAGAGGTGTACCTGGGAGTGTCACAGATGGCCTGGGAGGTTGGGGTGGAGCACCTGGGAGGTCAGAGATGTTCCTGGAGTGTCGGAGGTGTACCTGGGAGGTCAGGAGGTGTACCTGGGAATGTCGGAGGTACCTGGGAGTATCAGAGGTGTACCTGGGAATGTCAGAGGTGTACCTGGGAGTGTCAGGGTGTATCTGGGAGTGTCAGAGGTGTACCTGGAGTGTCAGAGGTGTACCTGGGAGTGTCAGAGATGTACCTGGAGTGTCGGAGGTGTACCTGGGAGTCAGAGGTGTGCACCTGGGAGGGTCGAGGTGTACCTGGGAGTGTCAGAGGTGTACCAGGAATGCAGTGAGTACCTGGGAGTGTCAGGTGTACCTGGGAGTGTCGAGGTACCTGGGAGGTACAGGTGTACCCGGGAGGCCGAGGTACCTGGGAGTAGCTGGTGAACCTGGGAGTGCTGAGGTGTATCTGGGAGTAGCCGGACGTACCTGGGAGTGTCAGAGGTGTACCAAGGAATGTGAGTGGGAGTACCTGGGAGTGTCAGAGGTACCTGGAGTGTCAGAGGTGTACCTGGGAGTGTCAGAGGTGTACCTGGAGTGTCAGAGGTGTACCGGGAGTGTCGGACGGTACCTGGAGGTCAGAGGTGTACCAAGGAATGTCAGTGGAGTACCTGGGAGTGTCGGAGGTGTACCTGGCAGTGTCAGCGGTGTACCTGGGAGTGTCAGAGGTGTACCAGGGAATACTGGGGTGGAGCCTGGAGTGTCAAGGTGTACCTGGGAGTGTCAGAGGTGTCCTGGGAGGTCAGAGGTGTACCTGGGAGTGTCAGGAGGTGTATGTGGAGTGTCAGAGGTGTACCTGGAGTGTCGGAGGTACCAGGGAGTGTCAGAGGTGTACCTGGGATTGTCGGAGTTGTACCTGGGAGTGTAAGAAGTGTACCTGGGAGAGTCGGAGGTGTACCTGGAGTGTCGGAGGTGCACCTGGGAGTGTCAGAGGTGTACCTGGGAGTGTCAGAGGTGTACCTGGGAGTGTCAGGGTACCTGGGAGTGTCTGAGGTGTACCTGGGAGTGTCAGAGGTGTACCTGGGATTATCGGAGGTGTCCTGGGAGTGAAAGAAGTGTACCTGGGAGTGTCGGAGTGTACCTGGGAGTGTCGGAGGTCTACCTGGGAGTGTCAGAGGTGTACGGGAGTGTCAGAGGTGCACCTGGAAGTGTCAGTGGTGTACCTGGGAGGTCTGAGGTACCTGGGAGTGTCAGAGGTGTGCCTGGGAGTGTCAGAGGCACTTGAGTGTCAGAGGTGCACCTTGAGTGTCTGAGGTACCTGGGAGTGTCTGAGGTGTACCTGGGCAAGCCTGAGGTGTACCTGGCAGTGTCTGGAGGTGTACCTGGCAGTGTCATGGTGTACCTGGGAGTGTCAGGGTGTACCTGGGAGTGTTAGGAGGTATCAGGGATGACAAGAGTACCTGGGAGTATCAGAGGTGTACCTAGGAGTGTGGAGAAGTATACCTGGGAGTGTCTGGGGTGTACCTGGAGTGTCAGGGGTGACCTGGGAGTGTCACGGTGTGGGAGTGTCAGGTGAGTACCTGGGAGTGTCAGAGGTGTACCTGGGAGGTCAGAGGTGTCACCTGGGAGGTCAGAGGTGTATCTGGGAGTGTCGGACGTGTACCTGGGAGGTCAGAGGTGTACCAAGGAATGTCAGTGAGTACCTGAGTGTCAGAGGTGCCTGGGAGTGTCAGAGGTGTACCTGGAAGTGTCAGAGGTGTACCTGGGAGTGTCAGAGGTACCTGGGAGTGTCAGAGGTGTACCTGGGAGTGCTGGGAGGTGTACCTGGGAGTGTCAGAGGTGTACCTGGGAGTGTCGGAGGTGTACCTGGGAGTGTCGGACGTGTACCTGGGAGAGTCAGAGGTGTACCAAGGAATGTCAGTGAGTACCTGGGAGTGTCAGAGGTGTACCTGGCAGTGTCAGCGGTGTACCTGGGAGTGTGAGATGTACCACGGAATGTCTGTGGAGCACATGGGGAGTGTCAGAGGTGTACTTGGGAGTGTGAGAGGTGTACCTGGGAGGTGAGATGTACCTGGGAGTGTCAGAGGTACCTGGGAGGGTTGGGGAGGTACCTGGGAGTGTCAGAGGTACCTGGGAGTGTCAGTGGTGTACCTGGGAGTGTCGGAGGTGCCTGGGCAGTGAGAAGTGTACCTTGGAGTGTCGGAGGTGTACCTGGGAGTGTCGGAGGTGTACCTGGGAATGTCAGAGGTACTTGGGAGTGTCAGAGGTGTATCTGGGAGTGTCAGCGGTGTGCACCTGGGTGTGTCTGAGGTGTACCTGGGAGGTCAGACGTGTGCCTAGGAGTGTCAGGAGGTGCACTTGGGAGGTCAGAGGTGCACCTTGGGAGTGTCTGAGGTGTACCTGGGAGTGTGTGTGAGGTACCTGGGTGTGCTGAGGTGTAACTGGCATTGTCTGGAGGTGTAACCGACAGTGTCAGGGTACCTGGAGAGTGTCAACGGCACCTGGGAGTGTTAGAGGTCAGAGTGACAGAGAGTACCTAGGAGTGTCAGAGGTACCTGGGAGTGTCAGAGGTGTACCTGGGAGTGTCAGAGGTGTACCTGGGAGTGTCAGAGGTGTACCTGGGAATTTCAGGAGGTGTACCTGGAGTGTCAGAGATGTACCTGAGAGTGTCACATGAGGCCTGGGAGGTTGGGAGGTGTACTTGGGAGTGTGAGAGGTGTACCTAGGAGTATCGGGAGGTTTACCTGGGAGTGTCGGAGTTGTACCTGGGAGTGTCGGAGGTGTAACTAGGAGGAGAAGTGTAACTGGGAGTGTCAGGAGGTACCTGCGAGTGTCGGAGGTACCTGGGAGTGTGGAGAAGTGTTCCTGGGAGTGTCGGAGGTGTACCTGGAGTGTCGGAGGCACTGGAGGTCAGAGGTGCAGCCTGGGAGTGTCAGAGGTACCTGGGAGTGTCAGAGATGTACCTGGGAGTGTCACAGGAGTACCTGGGATTGTCAGGAGGTATACCTGGCAGTGTCAGGGGTACCTGGAAGTGTCAGAGGTGTACCTGGGAGTTTTAGAGGTGTACCTGGAGAGTCAGAGATGTACCTGGGAGTTCAAAGGAGTACTTTGGGAGTCTCAAAGGAGGCCTGGGAGTATCGGAGGTGTACCTGGGAATATCGGAGGTACTGGGAATATCGGAGGTGTACCTGGAGTGTCATTGGGTACCTGGGAGAGTCGGAGGTACCTAGGAGTGTCACAGAGTAACTGGGATTGTCAGAGGTGTACCTGCAGTGTCAGAGGTGTACCTGGGAGTGTCACAGATGTACCTGGGAGTGCTGGGGTGAGTACCTGGGAGTATCAAGGTGTACCTGAGAATGTCAGGTGTACCTGGGAGTGTCAGAGGTGTACCTGGGAGTGCCGGACGCACCTGGGAGTGTCAGAGGTGTACCAGGAATGTCAGTGAGCACTTGGGAGTGTCAGAGGTGTACCTGGGAGTGTCAGAGGTGTACCTTGAGTGTCAGAGGTGTACCTGGGAGTGTCAGAGGTGTTCCTGGAGCAAGGAGGTGTACCTGGGAGTGTCAGAGGTGCCTGGTAGGGTCAGGAGGTGTACCTGGGAGTGTCAGGAGGTGTACCAGGAATGTCAGTGGAGTACCTGGGAGTGTCAAAGGTATACCTGAGAGTATCAGAGGTGTACCTGGGAGCAAGTTCTGAGGCCTGGGAGTGTCAGGAGGTGTACCTGGGAGTGTCGGAGGTGTACCTGGGAGTGTGAGAAGTGTACCTGGGGAGTGTCTGGGGGTGTACCTGGGAGTGTCAGAGGTACCTGGGAGTGTCGGAGTGTACCTGGGAGTGTCGGAGGTATCCTGGGAGTGTCATAGGTGTACTCTTGGGAGTGTGAGAGGTGTACCTGGGAGTGTGTGAGATGTACCTGGGAGTGTCAGAGGTGTACCTGGAGGGTCAGAGGTGTACCTGGGAGTGTCAGAGGTACCTGGGAGTGTCAGTGGTGTACCTGGGAGTGTCTGAGTGTACCTGGGAGTGTGGAGATGGCACCGGAGTGTCGGAGGTGTACCTGGGGAGTGTCGGAGGTGTACCTGGGAATGTCAGAGGTACTTGGGAGTGTCAGGTGTATCTGGGAGTGTCACGGTACCTGGGTGTGTCTGAGGTGTGCCTGGGAGTGTCAGACGTGTGCTCAGGAGTGGGGAGGTGCACTTGGGAGTGCTGGGAGGTGCACCTTGGGAGTGTCTGAGGTACCTGGGAGGTGAGGTGTACCTGGTGTGTCTGGAGGTGTACCTGGCATTGTCTGAGGTGTAACGACAGTGTCAGCGGTGTACCTGGAGAGCTAATGGGAGGAGGTGTATCAGGGAGTGACAGAGGAGTACCTAGGAGTGTCAGAGGTGTACCTGGGAGTGTCAGAGGTGTACCTAGGAGTGTCAGGAGGTGTACCTGGGAGTGTCAGGTGTACCTGGGAATTTCAGAGGTGTACCTGGGAGCAAGAGATGTACCTGAGAGTGTCACAGAGTACCTGGGAGTGTCAGAGGTGTACTTGGGAGTGTGAGTGTACCTAGAGTATCGGAGGTTTACCTGGGAGTGTCGGAGTTGTACCTGGGAGTGTCGGAGGTGTAACTAGGAGTGTGAGAAGTGTAACTGGGAGGTCAGAGGTGTACCTGGGAGTGTCGGAGGTACCTGGGAGTGTGAGAAGTGTTCTGGGAGTGTCGGAGGTGTACCTGGGAGGTCAGAGGTGCACCTGGAGTGTCAGATGTGTACCTGGAGTCAGAGGTGTACCTGGGAGTGTCAGAGATGTACCTGGGAGTGTCAGAGGAATACCTGATTGTCAGAGCATACTGCAGTGTCAGGGGTACCTGGAAGTGTCAGAGGTGTACCTGAGTTTTAGAGGGTGTACCTGGGAGAGTCAGAGATGTACCTGGGAGTGTCACAGGGTACTTGGGAGTCTCAGGGTGTACCTGGGAGTATCGGAGGTGTACTGGGAATATCGGAGGTGTGACCTGGGAATATCGGAGGTGTACCTGGGGAGGTTGACAGGTACCTGGGAGAGTCGGAGTGTACCTGGGAGTGTCACAGGAGTACCTGGGATTGTCAGAGGTGTACCTGGCAGTGTCAGAGGTGTACCTGGGAGTGTCACAGATGTACCTGGAGTGTCAGTGGAATACCTGGGAGTATCAAAGGTGTACCTGAAAATGTCAGGGGTGTACCTGGGAGTGTCAGAGGTGTACCTGGGAGTGTCGGACGTGCACCTGGAGTGTCAGAGGTGTACCAGAGGAATGTCAGTGGAGTACTTGGGAGTGTCAGAGGTGTACCTGGGAGGTCAGAGGTGTACCTTGGAGTGTCAGAGGTGTACCAGGGAGTGTCAGAGGTGTTCCTGGAGTGTCGGAGGTACCTGAGTGTCAGAGGTGTACCTGGTAGGGTCAGGGCCTGGGAGTGTCAGAGGTGTGCCAGGAATGTCAGTGGAGTACCTCAGGTGTCAAGGTGTACCTGAGAGTGTCAGAGAGTGTACCTGGGAGTGTCTGAGGTGTACCTGGGAGTGTCAGAGGTGTACCTGGGGTGTCAGAGGTGTGCCTGGGAGTGTGATAAGTGTGCCTGGGAGTGTCTGGGGTGTACCTGGGGAATGTCAGAGGTGTACCTGGGGTGTCAGGTGTACCTGGGGTGTCGGGTATGCCTGGGAGTGTCATAGGTGTGCCTGGTGTCAGAGGTGTTCCTGGGGTGTTGCGGTGTACCTGGGAGTGTCAGAGGTGTATCTGGGAGTGTCGGACGCAAGGTGTCAGAGTGTACCAAGGAATGTGAGTGGAGTACCTGGGAGTGTCAGAGGTGGACCTGGGAGTGTCAGAGGTGTACCTGGGAGCGTCAGAGGTGTACCTGGGGAGTGTCAGAGGTGTGCCTGGGGTGTCAGAGGTGTACCTGGGAGTGTCAGGGGTGTACCTGGAAGTGTCAGAGGTGTGCCTGGGGGTGTCGGACGTGTGCCTGGGGAGTGTCAGAGGTGTACCAAGGAATGTCAGTGGAGTACCTGGAAGTGTCAGGTTTACCTGGCAGTGTCAGCGGTGTGCCTGGGAGTGTCAGAGGGTGCCTGGGGAATGTCAGTGGAGTACCTGGGGAGTGTCAAGGTGTACCTGGGGTGTCAGAGGTGTCCTGGGGTGTCAGAGGTGTACCTGGTGTCAGAGGTGTATGTGGGAGTGTCAGGGTGTACCTGGGAGTGTCGGGCTGTACCAGGGAGTGTCAGAGGTGTCCTTTGATTGTCGGAGGTGTACCTGGGGTGTAAGTGTACCTGGAGTGTCGGAGGTGTACCTGGTGTAATGAGTGATTGTCAGACCAAACCTTACAGCCAGAATTATGTGCATATAACAGCAGTACACCACAGACCTCGTGGTACCACCGCATTCAGGTTGACACACCTCAAGGTCGACCCTAGGGACGACCTGGCCGCTAATGACGTGAGCCGGTGACCACAGCCGCACCTAGCAAGACACCTGGCCAGGACACACCTGCACACAATTATCAGATCAAACCAGTTTAGTGTTAATTGTTGGGGTCGAAGCCGAAGCTGCTGGGCCGATATAAAGGCCCTACAGTCCGTCCACGGGCATTCCTATTCCATTATCATTATAATTCTGGTTTGTGTCATCTCTCTCCCGTTCAGGTCGTCCTCGGTTCACTAAGCAGAGTCACGCGTCCCCTCCCAGGTCAGGAGGAGACCTCCGACCGGACCACGGCGTCGCCAGCTAAGCAGACTCCCATTAGGTAGCCCAGCCAGCACTCACTGGGCCTACGTCAGGATACGTGAGAGTCTTGTCAGAACGTCCTAGGGTGGAGTTACCTACTGGAAGTGTATTCATTCAGGTGTGTCCGAGAGTCAGTGTCAAGTAACGTAAAGCATAATGTGTTAGTAACCCGATATAATAGTGATATTAATGTGTCCATGTCATTGAGTGAAATAAATAGTTGTATCGAAGGTGTTTTAACAAGTTGTCCTTTAAGTGATATATGTGTATTGACATACGAGATAAGATAAGCGTAGTGACGCTGTGCAAATAACATCAGGCACTACCAAGTTTCCTATCTTTACATTCCTATACTCTATACTCTCTCCTATATATATATATCTTCCTCTTCTCTGTTTATTCTGTCTCATTACATAGAAGTGTCGGAGTGCACCTGGGAGTGTCAGAGGTGTGCTTGGGAGTGTCATAGGTGTGCCTGGGGTGTCAGCGGTGTGCCTGGGAGTGTCTGAGGTGTACCTGGGATTGTCAGAGGTGTGCCTGGGGTGTCAGAGGGTGCACTTGGGAGTGTCAGAGGTGCACCTAGGTATCTGAGGGTGTGGCTGGAGTGTCTGAGGTGTACCTGGCAGTGACTGAGGTGTACCTGGCAGTGTGTGGGGTGTGCCTGGTTGTGTCAGGCGGTGTACCTGGGGTGTGTGGTGTACCTGGGAGTGTTAAGTGTATCAGGGGTGACAGAGGGTACCTAGGGTATCAGAGGTGTGCCTGGAGTGTGAGAAGTGTGCCTGGGGTGTCTGGGGTGTGCCTGGGGTGTCAGGGGGTATGCACCTGGGAGTGTCAGGGGTGTGCAGGGGAGTGTCAGTGGAGTGCAAGTGTCAGGGTGTGCCTGGGGTGTCAGAGGGTGTACCTGGGGTGTCTAAGGGTGTATCTGGGAGTGTCGGATGTACCTGGGGTGTCAGAGGTGTACCAAGGGAATGTCAGTGGAGTACCTGGGGTGTCAGAGGTGTGCCTGGGGTGTCAGAGGTGTGCCTGGGAGTGTCAAGGTGTGCCTGGGAGTGTCAGAGGGTGGCCCGGGAGTGTCAGAGGTGTACCTAAGAGTGTCAGAGGTGTGCCTGGAGTGTCAGAGGTGTACCTGGGGAATGTCAGGTGTGCCTGGGGTGTGAGTGTACCTGGGGTGTCGGAGGTGTTCTTGGGTGTCAGGTGTACCTGGCAGTGTCAGCGGTGTGCCTGGGGTGTGAGATGTGTGCCACGGAATGTCAGTGGACTACATGGGGAGTCAAGGTGCACCTGGGAGTGTCAGAGGTGTACCTGGGAGTGTCAGAGGCGTGCCTGGAGTGTCAGGGTGTGCTTGGGAGTGTCAAGTGTGCCTGGAAGTGTCAGAGTGGCTGGCAGTGTCGGACGTGGCTGGGGTGTCAGAGGTGTACCAAGGAATGTCAGTGAGTGCCTGGGTGTGTCGGAGGTGTACCTGGCAGTGTCAGCAGTGTGCCTGGGAGTGTCAGAGGTGTACCGGGAATGTCAGTGGAGTACCTGGGAGTGTCAAGGTGTGGGGTGTCAGAGGTGTCCTGGTGTCAGAGGTGTACCTGGGGTGTCAGGGGTGTGCGTGGGGTGTCAGAGGTGTGCCACTGGGGTGTGAAGTGTACCTGGGATTGTCTGGGGTGTACCTGGGGAGTGTCAGAGGTGTACCTGGGTGTCGGAGTGTGCCAGGGGAGTGTCAGAGGTGTGCTCAGGTGTCAGGTGTACCTGGGAATGTCAGAGGGTGTACCTGGGGAGTGTCAGAGATGTACCTGGGGAGTGTCAGAGGTGTATCTGGGGTGTCGGACGTGTACCTGGGGTGTCAGAGGGTAAACACGGGATGTCAGTGGAGTGGGACTGTCAGAGGTGAGTGTCAGAGGGGTGCCTGGGGAGTGTTAAGGTGTGCCTGGGAGTGTCAGAGGTGTGCCTGGGAGTGTCAGAGGTGTGCCTAGGGTGTCAGAGGTGTGCACCGGGGTGTCAGTGTGCCTGGGAGTGTCGAAGTTGTACCTGCAGTGTGAGCGGACCTGGGGAGTGTCAGAGTGCCTGTGATTCAGTGGTGTGCCTGGAGTGTAAGAGTGTGCCTGGGGTGTCGGGTGTGCCTGGGAGTGTCGGAGTATGCCTGGGGTGTCATAGGTGTGCCTGGGTGTCGAGAGGTGTGCCTGGGGTGTTCGTGGTGTGCCTGGGAGTGTCAGGTGTATCTGAGTGTCGGACGTGTGCCTGGGAGTGTCAGAGGTGTACCTAAGGGAATGTGAGGTGGAGTACCTGGGAGTGTCAGAGGTGTACCTGGGAGTGTCAGAGGTGTGCCTGGGAGTGTCAGAGGTGTGCCTGGGAATGTCAGAGGTGTACCTGGGGAGTGTCAGAGGTGTGCCTGGGATTGTCAGAGGTGTGCCTGGAAGTGTCAGGAGGTGCACTTGGGGTGTCGGACGTGTGCCTGGGAGTTCAGAAGCGTCAGGAGATGTCAGTGGAGTGCCTGGGAGTGTCGGAGGTGTACCTGGAGTGTCAGCGGTGTACCTGGGAGTGTCAAGTGTACACAGAATATCAGTGGAGTACCTGGGAGTGTCAGGAGGTGTGCCTGGGAGTGTCAGAGGTGTACCTGGGAGTGTTAGAGGTGTGCCTGGGAGTGTCAGAGGGTGTGCACAGTGTCAGAGGTGTACCTGGGAGTGTCAGAAGTGTGCCTGGGGGTGTCAGGGTGTGCCGAGTGTCAGTTGTACCTGCAGTGTCAGGAGGCGGACCTGGGAGTGTCAGAGGTGTGCCTGGGGAATGCAGAGGTGTGCACAGGAGTGTCAGAGGCGTGCAGGAATGTCAGAGGTATGCAGGGGTGTCAGTGTGGAGTGCTGGGGTCTCAGAGTGTGTGCCTGGGAGTGTCAGGTGTGCCTGGGAGTATCAGGTGTGCCTGGAGTGTCAGAGGTGTGCCTGGGGAGTCTCAGAGGTGGTAGAGTGTCAGAGGAGCACCAGTGTCAGAGGTGTGCCTGGGGAGTATCAGAGGGTGTACCTGGGATTATCGGAGGTGTACCTGGGAGTGTCAGAGTGTGCATGGGTGTGAGGTGTACCTGGGGTGTGCCTGGGTGTCAGGGTGTACCTGGAAGTGTCAGGGTGTACTTGGGGTGTCGGAGTGTGCCTGGGAGTGTCAGAGGTGCACGGGAATGTGGTGGAGTGACCGAATTGTCAGGGTGTGCCTGAGTGTCAGAGGTGTATCTGGGGAGTGTCGGACGTGTGCCTGGGGTGTCAGAGGTGTGCCAGGGAATGTGGTGGGTGCCTGGGGTGTCAGAGGTGTGCCTGGGGAGTGTCAGAGGTTGTGCCTGGGGCGTCAGAGGTGTGCCTGGGAGTGTCAGAGTGTACCTGGAGTGTCAGAGGTGTGCCTGGGGTGTCAGAGTGTGCCTGGAAGTGTCAGAGGTGTGCTTGGGGTTGTCGGACGTGCCTGGGAGTGTCAGGGTGTACCAAGGAATGTCAGTGGAGTACCTGGGGAGTGTCGGAGGTGTGCCTGGCAGTGTCAGCAGTGTGCCTGGGAGTGTCAGAGGTGTACCAGGGAATGTCAGTGGAGTACCTGGGGGTGTCAAAGGTGTGCCTGGAGTGTCAGAGTGTCCTGGGGGTGTCAGAGTGTGCCTGGGGAGTGTCAGAGGTGTGCGTGGGTGTCAGAGGTGTGCCTGGGGTGTCAGGTGTGCAGGGGTGTCAGAGGTGTACCTGTGATTGTCGGAGGTGTGCCTGGGAGTTGAAGTGTGTGCCTGGGGAGTGTCGGAGGTGTACCTGGGTGTCGGAGGTGCACCTGGGGAGTGTCAGAGGTGTGCTTGGGAGTGTCAGAGGTGTGCCTGGGAGTGTCAGCAGTGTGCCTGGGGTGTCTGAGTGTGCCTGGGAGTGTCAGAGGTGTGCCTGGGGTGTCAGAGGTGCACTTGGGAGTGTCAGAGGTGCACTTGGTGTCTGAGGTGTGGCTGGGGGTGTCTGGGGTGTGCCTGGCAGTGTCTGGGGTGTGCCTGGCAGTGTATGAGGGTGTGCCTGGTTGTGTCAGCGGTGTGCCTGGGGAGTGTCAGCGGTGTGCCTGGGGAGTGTTGGGAGGTGTATCAGGGGTGACAGAGGAGTGCCTGGGAGTATCAGAGGTGTGCCTGAGAGTGTGAGAGTGTGCCCTGGGGTGTCTGGGGTGTACCTGGGAGTGTCAGGGGTATGCCGGGAGTGTCAGGGTGTGCAGGGAGTGTCAGTGGAGTGCCTGGGGTGTCAGAGGTGTGCGCCGAGTGTCAGAGGTGTGTGTCAGTGGAGTGCATGGGAGTGTCAAGGTGCACCTGGGGTGTCAGAGGTGTACCTGGGGTGTCAGAGGTGTGCCTGGAAGTGTCAGAGGTGTGCTTGGGAGTGTCAGGCGTTGCCTGGAAGTGTCAGAGGTGTGCCTAGGGGTGTCACGTGTGTGTGTCAGAGGTGTGCCAAGGAATGTCAGTGGGTACCTGGGGAGTGTCGGAGGTGTGCCTGGCAGTGTCAGCGGTGTGCCTGGGGTGTCAGAGGTGTACCAGGGATGTCAGTGGAGTGCCTGGGGTGTCAAGGGTGTGCCTGGGGTGTCAGGTGTCCCTGGTGTCAGAGGTGTGCCTGGGGTGTCAGAGGTGTGCGTGGGGAGTGTCAGAGGTGTGCCTGGGGAGTGTCAGAGGTGTGCCTGGGGTGTCGGAGGTGTGCCAGGGGAGTGTCAGAGGTGTACCTGTGATTGTCGGAGGTGTGCCTGGGGAGTGTAAGTGTGCCTGGGGTGTCGGGTGTACCTGGGGGTGTCGGAGGTGCACCTGGGGAGTGTCAGAGGTGTGCTTGGGATGTCAGAGGTGTGCCTGGAGTGTCAGCGGTGTGCCTGGGAGTGTCTGAGGTGTGCCTGGGGAGTGTCAGGGTGTGCCTGGGGAGTGTCAGAGGTGCTTGGGGTGTGCAGAGGTGCACCTTGGGTGTCTGAGGTGTGCCTGGGGTGTCTGGGGTGTACCTGGCAGTGTCTGGGGTGTGCCTGGCAGTGTATGAGGTGTGCCTGGTTGTGTCAGCGGTGTGGCTGGGGTGTCAGCAGTGTGCCTGGGGAGTGTTAGAGGTGTATGGGGGTGACAGAGGGTACCTAGGGTATCAGAGGTGTGCCTGGGGTGTGAGGAGTGTACCTGGGGTGTCTGGGGTGTGCCTGGGGTGTCAGGGGTATACCTGGGGGTGTCAGGGGTGTGCCAGGGAGTGTCAGTGGGTACCTGTGGTGTCAGAGGTGTACCTGGGAGTGTCAGAGGTGTGCCTGGGGTGTCTGAGGTGTATCTGGGAGTGTCGGACGTGTACCTGGAGTGTCAGAGGTGTACCAAGGAATGTCAGTGGAGTACCTGGGGTGTCAGAGGTGTGCCTGGGGTGTCAGAGGTGTGCCTGGGAGTGTCAGAGGTGTGCCTGGGGTGTCAGAGGTGTACCTGGGGTGTCAGAGGTGTACCTTAGGTGTCAGAGGTGTGCCTGGGGTGTCAGAGGTGTGCCTGGGAGTGTCGGAGGTGTACCTGGGGAGTGTGAGAAGTGTGCCTGGGGTGTCAGGTGTTCCTGGGGTGTCGGAGGTGTACCTGGCAGTGTCAGTGGTGTGCCTGGGAGTGTGAGATGTGTACCACGGAATGTCAGTGGGTACATGGGGAGTGTCAAGGTGCACCTGGGGTGTCAGAGGTGTGCCTGGGGGTGTCAGGGCGTGCCTGGAGTGTCAGAGGTGTGCTTGGGAGTGTCGGGTGTGCCTGTGGAGTGTGAAGTGTGCCTGGGATGTCTGGGGTGTGCCTGGGGTGTCAGAGGTGTGCTTGGGAGTGAAGAGTGTGCGTGGGGTGTCGGAGGTGTGCCTGGGGAATGTCGGAGGTGTGCAGGGGTGTCAGAGGTGTGTTTGGGGAGTGTGAGAGGTGTGCCTGGGGTGTCAGATATGTACCTGGGGTGTCAGTGTACCTGGGAGTGTCAGAGGTGGCCCTGGGAGTGTCAGAGGTGTGCCTGGGGTGTCAGCGGTGTGCCTGGGGAGTGTCGGAGGTGTTCCTGGGGAGTGTGAAAGTGTGCCTGGGGTGTCGGGTGTGCCTGGGGAGTGTCGGAGGTGTGCCTGGGGTGTCAGAGGTACTTTGGAGTGTCAGAGTGTCTGCGGGGTGTCAGCGGTGTGCCTGTTAGTGTCTGAGG